>NW_027361932.1:18060000-18345000 GCF_039654945.1 Dendrobates tinctorius | reverse complement strand
CCTGGATGAGCTGCCCTACCTGAGCCACTTCTGTGGGTTGTAGAGTCTGTCTCATGCTGCCACGAGTGTGAAAGCACAACCAACATTCAGAAGTGACCAAAACATCAGCCAGAAAGCATTGGTACTGAGATGTGGTCTGTGGTCCCCACCTGCAGAACCACTCTTTTATTAAGGGTGTCTTGATAATTGCCAATAATTCCCATCTGTTGTCTATTCCATTTGCATAACAGCATGTGAAATTGATTGTCAAACAGTGTTGCTTCCAAAGTGGACAGTTTGATTTCACAGAAGTCTGATTTACTTGGAGTTCTATTCTGTTGTTTAAGTGTTCCTTTTATTTTTTTGAGCAGTGTCTATATCAGTGGTCCCCAACTTTTCTGACCTTGAGAGTCACATTCAGCTTAGGGAGAGGGCCGCGAGCCACATCCAGCTCCCATCCCCTTCAAAGTAGTGTCAAAGCCCCCATTACAGGTATAATGATAACCAAAGCTTTTCCACATAAATCACTCGAAAGCAGCACACTGAGATCCAGGGGTTCCCACAATACCCCCATTCAGTATTCTCCCATCAAGGACTCCCAACACACTGTCACATCCAGCTTTGAGCATCTTCTCTAACAGGTAGTACCATCCCCCAGCGTACCATACCTAAAACATCTCTAAACCCCTAAGACCAGTAAATGTGCATCCAGATCTGCTCTTCTGTGCAGGGCTACTCACAAAATTCACCATTTTGAGATGTACGCTTCATACCTGTTTGCTAGACTTGGACCTAATGCACCAAGCTGGCAGGCAGTCGTGAGCCACAATTCATGGGACCGCGAGCCACATGTGGCGACTCCTGATGTATGTATGTATGTATGTTATATATATATATATATATATATATATATATATATATATACACACACACACACACACACACATATACAGGGTGGTCCAAAAGTAGGTGGACAGAAAATAATATTTATTTTCATTTATATGTAAAATTATATTTACTAACACAAGCATAACATTGACAATTGAATTTTATTCTGAACAATAATACAAAAACCATTAAATTTTATCAACGCAGGTGCTCACACTGTTTTCCATCACAATTTCCACAGCTTTGAAGTCTGCCTCTTACGCTTCGACAAACATTTTTTGCAAGTCTCTTTGGGTATTAATTTCTTGAAATGCATCTCTAATGTAATTTTTCAAATCACTGACACTTTTTGGTTTTCGACTATAAACTTTGTCCTTGAGTACTCCTAGGATGCAGTGGACCCATATAATAAAGATGGCAACACAGGTGCAAAAATACCAATCAAGCAACTGCTCGCAGCCTACCAATACATGGAGGGGGCGATTGCCTGGTATGTTGATGCACAAAACAACTTGTATGCGGCGCTGTTCACACTAAGGCCATGCACAGCATCCAGGCCAGCCTAGTACCTAGTATTATTGGAGGATTTTCAAGTCCTCTTTTTGTACTGTGCTGTATTAGTATTTAGTGTTAGGTACCCGTAAACGTGGAGATCTTTGACGTAGGTTACGGGCTCACGTATTTTGGCCAAAATATCAGCTAATACTCCACATTTTTTTAAATGTGTTTTTTGCACTTTTTATTCGGGGTGCAGTTGGGCCCATTTAGTCTTGTAAACTGCGGCGTCTGTTCACACGGCATGCATTTTGTTAGCGCTGGGCAGCCCGCCTGAACTAATAGAAGGGTGTTGGTACTAGGCTGGCCTGGATGCTGTGCATGGCCTTAGTGTGAACAGCGCCGCATACAAGTTGTTTTGTGCATCAACATACCAGGCAATCGCCCCCTCCCTGTATTGGTAGGCTGCGAGCAGTTGCTTGATTGGTATTTTTGCACCTGTGTTGCCATCTTTATTATATGGGTCCACTGCATCCTGATAGTGCATTTGTTTGGAGGCCTGTACGGGTAAACCTTGTTGTTCTCTTGCTGCTTTTCATTATTGGAGGATTTTCAAGTCCTCTTTTTGTACTGTGCTGTATTAGTCCTTGAGTACTCCCCAAAAGAAAAAATCCATTGGGGTCAAGTCTGGTGAACGTGCTGGCCAATCAAGTGGGCCTCTTCGGCTAATCCATTTATTAGGAAATGTTTCACCAAGATACTCGAGGACTACTCTTGAATAATGTGGAGGGGCCCCATCTAGTTGGAAACAAAGGTCATTTGAATTAGGGCCCTGTCACACATAGCGACGCACCAGCGATCTCGACAACGATATGACCTTGTCAGGATCGCTGGTGTGTCGCTACATGATCACTGAAGAGCTGCCTTACAGGCAGCTTCACCAGCGATCAGCACCAGCGACATGCGGGTAACAAGCGACGCACGTCGCTTAGTTACCCACTGTGTACCTTAGTTACCAGCGCGCTGGTGCAGGGAGCTGGTAACCAAGGTACACATCGGGTTTCTATGCGGCGCGCAGCACTTAGAAACCCAATGTGTACCTTGGTTACCAGCTCCCTGCACCAGCGCGCTGGTAACTAAGATACACATCGCTTAGAAATCCGATGTGTACTTAAGTTACCAGCGCCAGCTCGCTGATCGCTGGTCTCCCACCTGTCACACGCAGTGATGCGTGCTGGCCAACGGGAGACCAGCAATCAAAAAAATATCCTGGCCATTCCAGGACGATAAGCGATACCCGGCAGGGGGGCCGGTCGCTGGTAAGTGTCACACACAGCGATCTCGCTGGTGAGATCGCTGTTGCGTCACAAAACTTGTGATTCAGCAGCGATCTCTCTAGCGAGATCGCTGTGTGTGACGGGGGATTTATACTGTTGCTGTAACTGGGGAACAACTCGATTCATTAGAATTTTGAGATACTTATCTCCTGGGACTGTTCCATCAAACAAAAAATGGTCCAAAAACACCAAAACTTGAAATACCACCCCAATCATTGATACCAGGCTCATTTAGTTGTTGCTCATTTAGTTGTTGCTCTAATGTTAAATGCATGTTCTCATTATACCAGTAAATACAATTATGTCTTTTAATATGGCCAGATAATTTGAAAGAAGCTTCATCACTCCACATAATGTTATCTAAAATTACTGGATTTTCTTCAGTTTCGTTAAGCATAATCTCACTAAATTGCAGCCGCCTGTCTGGATCATCCTCCAATAAACCATAAATTAGACGTGGACGATAAGCTTTCCACCCAATAGATTTCAGAATTCGCATGATGGAAGCTCGTGAAATTCCCAATTCTAAAGAGACTTTTTTGAACTCTGAACAAATGTTTCAGCAACAAGTTGTTTATTATTTTCTGTACAGGCTGTTTAGGGTTGACCAGTTTTTGGAGCATTAAGGATTGAGCCAGTGGCATCGAATTTGTCACGAATGCGGTAAATGGTTTGTCTCTTTGGGGCTTGAGTACCAAATGTTTCAACCCAGTTTGCGCTAACTGTTTCAGCATTTTGAGATTTCCAATACTCTTTTAAAATCCATTTTCTTTGATCTGTAATTAAATTATTTGCCATTATGGGTTAGCTGAATTATCTGAAAAGAAAACAGAATTGGGGGAGATTTATCTGTGAAAACTGGATCTGTGAAACTGACTCAGTTGCCTTTAGCAACCAATCAGATTCCACCTTTCATTTTCCAAAGAGTCTGTGAAGAATGAAAAGTGGAATCTGATTGGTTCCTAAGGGCAACTGAGTCAGTTTCACTTTACACCATGTTTGATAAATCTCCCCCTTCATAACCCTATTACATATACTGTCCACCTACTTTTGGACCACCCTGTATATATATATATATATATCCTCTGAAAACAATATGTATATGGCATAGAAAGTAACACTATGTAAACGCTCATGTTAAAGTCGCATTGCAAACGGATCGCATTTGCATGTAAATCAGATGTCATTTGTCCCGCTTTTCTGGACCGATATTGGATTACTTTTTTTTTGTGCTTTTTTCTTTTTAGCGGTGATAAGTACAAGACTTTTGTATTTCAGTGGTGTTAGGGGTGGCCACAAGATAGTCCCTGTGGTCGGAACAATATATGGGCCTTTTGCTTTCCGATAGCTCAGGATAATGTACAATTCCATCTGCTTTTGAGATAGTAGTGGGTCCCATAACCTCGTGGACCACTTGGTGACTGGCTACACAGGTTGCATCAATGGTATATCTGCTGCTTTGTGTGGTGTAAGACCAGTGAATTATGTTTGTGAGAAATTTACACGAAGTTCATGAAATTTCTTACTATTGTTTTAACTAAAATGGAGCCATTTTATACCAAAGGAAACATGCTGAGAGATGTGCCACAATATGTCTTTTCTAAATTTTTGAGAATTTTATTTAGCAGGAAAAAGAAATACTCTAAAACAAGGAAGTGGCTTTCATGAGGTAGAAAAGAAGTGAGAACTGAATCCTTCAGCCATGAATGGTGTCTGGTACATATTGTAAGTCCTCCTCAGCCTGAGCCAACTATACATTTTTGTGTATCAGGCTCTATCACCTCGTCTGGAAAAGAGAGGAAGAATAGAGGATTTGGAGGGGGAAGTGGAATCAAAAGTAGGGAGGGGAAGAAAGGAAAGACCAGAGACACAAGACTACAGGATGACAAAAGGACGTTTACACATCAAAGTGAAAGTGGCCATCGAATTCACATCCAGTCAGAGACACTGGAGGGTGGTGAATGTAGCTATTCGCATGCGGAGACTCCGGGGATAATATTAACCTCACAGGCCTCACGCAGCTCATTATTAAGTTATGGATGGAAACCACCTCAGATTTTCTGTCACATTACATCCACCGCAAATATCATGGAGGCATCAATGAATCCTAAAAAGAAATATTACATGTTAATAAATTATTCTAAAATACGTTTAGGAGGGAAGTTGGTACAGGGGCTTAAATGGATTCCTGACATAATCCCAAAAATCCAACTTTCTCCAGCTTAGATGATATTTTATGTACACATCCCATGCGACGTAACAATGCATTATTTCATCGTCAAGTACAGGGCGGTATCTTTCAAACGGTACACCGAAGCTACCAGTTTGTAATTGCACTATTACTCCTTCAATAAAAGTTAATGGACAGCTACATTTATAAAGTGACAATCTTTTAAGCCATTTCCTTTTGTAGCTTAAGGCTGTGTGCCCACGTTGCATTTTTTTAAGCGCTTCCACAGCGTTTGTGCCGTCTGAGACGGTGCAGAAACACTTAAAAGAAGCTTCAAATTAATTTGCATGCGTTTTTGGCTTTTTGTGCCAATGCATGCGTCTTTAAACGCTCAGGAATCGCTTAGCGGCTAAAAACGCAGCATGCTCATTAATTTCTGCATTGCTGAGCATTTTTAGCCTTCCCCAATGTTCCCAGAAAACGTGTGTCAAAAAACGCGTCAAAAGCGCGTCAAAAACGCGCATCTTTTGTGCAAAAATCGCGCAAGAAACGCGCGGTTTCTGGGAAGGGGATCAGTTTCCTAAGCGTTTAAAAATGCTAACGTGGGCACTTAGCCTGAATGTTGAAATTTTTCTGATTTTTTTTTTGTGCAAAACAATCTGCTGTGTTCAGCCATCCAAGTAAAGTGGATTTTTTTCTTTATAAGCCTCTAGGGAAACCTGGAAAAAAAAAACATCAAAAATGCAATTATGTTTATAAGTGCAGAGTCAAATCTAGTAGGAAAAATGCCACATTTACACTACTTTTGAACACGACCTTTAAATATGTTTTCACCTGTATTTTTTTATTTCTTTACAAAAACAATTTAGGTTTTCCGTGGAGTAGATAATATACATAATAAAATAAACGACCACTCAAAACTTGAAAGGTGACAGCTACCAACAGCAATTTCACATTCAGCAAACGTTTCAAACGTTTTTTTTATGCCTTTTTGGAGCCAAGGACAGAACTGAATTCAGAAGGTCTCAAGCCCCCCCCATACACATTAGACTAATCACGCAATATATTGATGGGTTTGGCTGACCCTCGTGTGTGTACTGGAGGACATTTCAATCGTGCATGTCAGATTATAGTCTGCCGACAGCTTTGTTCTCCCAGAAATGTTTGTTGCCCACTTTCTCATAGGGAACATAGGAGCGCTTGGCCTAACAAGCACATCTATGTATGGGAGTGTATGGGAGAGGCAGCTGTTGGCCAATCAGTCAGCTAAGGCATTGATTAGCCAACGCTACCTAATGTGCACACAGGGGCTGTTTTTACTTTTATTACTTTTATTTGGATTGCAGAGCGAAGTTACTATATATATATATATATATATATATATATATATATATAAATATATATATACACACACACACACACACACACACTACCGTTCAAAAGTTTAGGGTCACTTAGAAATTTCCTTATTTTTGAAAGAAAAGCATTTTTTTCCAATGAAGATAACATTAAATGATTCAGAAATACACTCTATACATTGCTAATGTGGTATATGAGTATTCTAGCTGCAAACGTCTGGCTTGTAATGCAATATGTTCATAGGTGTATAGAGGCCCATTTCCAACAACCATCACTCCAGTGTTCTTATGGTACTTTGTGTTTGCTAACTGTGTAAGAAGGCTAATGGATGGTTAGAATACCCTTGAAACCCTTGTGCAAGTATGCTAGCACAGCTGAAAACAGTTTGGCTGATTAGAGAAGCTATAAACCTGACCTTCCTTTGAGCTAGTTGAGAATCATCTGGAGCATTACATGTGTTGCTTCCATTAAACTATCAAAATGGCCAGAAAAAAAGAACTTTCATGTGAAACTCGACAGTCTAGTCTTGTTCTTAGAGATGAAGGCTATTCCACGTGAGAAATTGCCAAGAAACTGAAGATTTCTTACAATGGTGTGTAATACTCCCTTCAGAGGAGAGCACAAACAGGCTCTAACCAGAGTAGAAAGAGAAGTGGGAGGCCCCGCTGCACAACCGAGCAACAAGACAAGTACATTAGAGTCTGTAGTTTGAGAAATTGACGCCTCACTGGCAGCTTCATTAAATAGTACACGCAAAACGCCAGTGTCAACATCTACAATGAAGAGGCAACTCCGGGATGCTGGCGTTCAGGGCAGAGTGGCAAAGAAAAAGCCATATCTGAGAATGGCTAATAAAAGGAAAAGATTAATATGGGCAAAAGAACACAGACATTGGACAGAGGAAGACTGGAAAAAAGTGTTCTGGACAGACGAATCCAAGTTTGAGGTGTGTGGATCACACAGAAGAACATTTGTGAGACGCAGAACAACTGAAAAGATGCTGGAAGAGTGACTGATGCCATCTGTCAAGCATGGTGGAGGTAATGTGATGGTCTGGGGTTGCTTTGGTGCTGGTAAAGTGGGAGATTTGTACAAGGTAAAAGGGATTTTGAATAAGGAATCCTATCACTTCATTTTGCAATGCCATGCCACACCCTGCGGACAGCGCTTGATTAGAGCCAATTTCATCCTACAACAGGACAATGACTCAAAGCACACCTCCAAATTATGCAATAACTATTTAGGGAAGAAGCATGCAGCTGGTCTTCTATCTGTAATGGAGCGCAATCACCAGATCTCAACCCATTGAGCTGTTGTGGGAGCAGCTTGACCGTATGGTACACAAAAAGTGCCCATCAAGCCAAACCAACTTGTGGGAGGGGCTTCTGGAAGCATGGGGTGAAATTTCTCCAGATTACCTCAGCAAATTAACTGCTAGAATGCCAAAGGTCTGCAATGCTGTAATCGCTGCAAAGGGAGCAAAGGGAGCATTCTTTGACGAAAGCAAAGTTTGAAGGAAAAAATTATTTCAAATAAAAATCTTTTTTTTTTAAACCTTGTCAATGTCTGGACTAGATTTTAAATTCATTTGGCAACTCATTTGATTAAAAAAAGTATGAGTTTTCATGGAAAACACAAATTGTGTGGGTGACCCCAAACTTTTCTTTTTAACGGTAGTATATATATATATATATATATATATATATATATATATATATATATATATATATAAATATACACATACACAGTTTTTTATATTTATGTAAATTGGACAGCTGGCTATTTTAACCCCTTTGCAACATGCATGTCGTGTCTCCCCCTTTGATGTGGGCTCCAGCGGTGAGCCAACATCCTTCCCCGCACATGTGTGCTGTTTTGAACAGCTGACATGTGCCCGGATCAGCCGTGGGTGGAATCGCAATCCACTTGCCGCTATTAACCCCTTTAAATGCCGCTGTCAAACTCTGACAGGGGCATTTAACATCCGGTTCTGGCAATCACGCCGAAAATCCGCTCATCGGTGACCCCCCGTCACGTGATCGCGAGTCACCAATTGGTTGGCATGACAACGCGGTGGTCGGTGCACATAGCAAGTCAGGTATTCTACAACATACAGGTGATCTGATCATCGTCTGTATATAACAGAGCCGATCGGGTTATGGCAGCTTCTAGTGTCCCACGGAGACTATTGAAGCATGCCAAAAGTAAAAACAAAAATGTTTTAAAAAATATTTTAAAAAAATAAAAAAAATATAAAAGTTCAAATCACCCTCCTTTTGCTCCATTCAAAATAAAACAATAGAAAAAAAATCAAACATACACATATTTGGCATCGCCGCTCAATATAAAAGAAAGAATTAACCCAATCAGTAAACGGCTTAATGAGAAATAAATTCAAAACGACAGAATTACTTTTTTTTTCTGCTCGCCGCAACATTGCATTAAAATGCAATAACGGGCGATCAAAAGATTGTATCTGCACTAAAATAGTATCATTAAAAACGTCAGCTTGGCATGCAAAAAATAAGAGCTCACCTGACCCGAGATCATGAAAAATAGTGACGCTACAGGTCTCGGAAAATGATGCAATTTTTTTTTTTTTAAACAAACTTTGGATTTTTTTTTTCACCACTTACATTAAAAAAAGAACCTAGACATGTTTGGTGTCTATCAACTCGTAATAACCTGGAGAATCATAATGGCCAGTCAGTTTTAGCATTTGGTGAACATAGTAAAACAAATATTTAAAAAACTATTGTGGAATTGCACTTTTGTTTTTCAATTTCACCGCACTTGGAATTTTTTTTCCCGTCTTCCAGTACACTATATGGTAAAACCAATGGTGTCGTTCAAAATTTCAACTTGTCCCGCAAAAAACAAGCCATCACATGTCCATATTGACCTAAAAATTAAAAAGTTATGGCTCTGGGAAGATGAGGAGCGAAAAACAGAAACGCAAAAATGAAAGGTGAAGCATGTAAATTTTTCAGCACTTATACTCTGCTTTTTTCCCCTATTGAAATCAATGGGGAAAAAAAGAAACCGTATTTTTTAGCCGAAACCATCAGCAAAATAACCGCACAATTTAACACTTAATTACCACAGCGGGATTTTGTGGCTTTACTTTGTTTTTCCTATGTAAGAAAAAACTGCTACATGTGGAAATACCTTAAGTCCTTCCTTTTCATGTGATATTCCTTTTTAATCCATTGTATTTATTTTACTCGCTCATATAGCGCCTTTAATTCCACAACACCGACACAGTACCTGCTGTGGTCTCTACTATGTGCAGAGGACCAGAGCGGGAGCGCGTTGGAGAAGACATATCTCCGCTGCGCAAAACATCTTGCTAGCGAAGGAGGTGGGTGGCGCATGCGCAGATTAAGAGCAATAACTTGGAGATACGACTGCACATGCACAGCCAATTTGTTAGAGACAATTTTTTTGTTTTTGTTTCTGTTTTAGAGACCACAGCAATTGTTGGGTTGGTGCGGTATTTAAAATAGGATGAAGGTCACGGACGGATCAGTGACCTGTCATTCAAACAGGAGGATGAATAAGGGACCAAACCACCAAGATTAGGCCCTGGCCATAGGCCCGCCCTTATGCATGAAGGTATCATTAAATGGAAACTTCAAAGATTACACAAAAAGCACAAAACTGATTTCTTTACCGCAGGTATCATTTTAATCAGCATCACCGCACCTCTATGGCTATGTCTGTACGTTGCAAAATCCTGCTGACAGGTTCTCTTTAAAAGAAACCTATAATGACCCCATATATCCTATTAACCTACAGATATGAGGTTAATCTGCAGGTTAATAGCATGCCAATATTGTGTGGTTACTAGGAAGAAAGTAACTTTACTCCTCCCCGGAGCTACCGGCTTTTAGTTATAGGGGTTTGCTGCAGTGGCTCCAGTCATTGCTCACTATACTGTGAGCGGCGGCTGGAAGCATGTCCCGGCACATTGACCGCTCGCTGTGCGGTACATTTGTGCAGATCAAACTGTGACTCACAGTGCTGCAATCTTACTGTACAACTCACAGTATGACAAGGGGTGACTGAAGCCACTGTGGTGCACCTATATAATTGAAAACTAGTGTGTATTGGAAAGAAAAAAATTAATTTTGTCCCAGTAGCTGGACTTTCAGTAAGCAGGGCAGTATTTGGTGTCCAGGCTGCCCTAGGCACTCTAAGTCATGAACACCCCTAACGAGAAGTCAGACTAAAGGGGGTTTTACACATAGCGATATTGCTAGCAATATCCCTAAAGCGCCACCGATTTTGTGACGTAGCAGCGATATCGCTATGTGTGATACTTTCCTCCGACTGGCTCCAACGCTGTCTGTCGCTGATCGCGCGAGATCGGGCAGCTCCAATTCTCGTCGGGCGCTTCCTGCTGGCACTGACGAGCGACGCGTGGACGCGGGCGGGAGGACGTCAGGACCGCCGCGTCTGAAAGGTAAGTAACGACCGCTGCTGTGTCGCTACGTCGCTGTGAGATCTGCCTGTGTGGCAGCTCACTAGCGACCATTTAGCGATGCACAAGCGATCCTGACCAGGTCGTATCGTGGTCGGGATCGCTGGTGCATCGCTAAATGTAAAGGGGCCTTAGGGCTACTTTCACACTAGCATTTCCTGGAGCTGCGGAGGGATGCGCATGGCCGCCGTGAAGCTCCGACAACGACCACACCTCCTCCGGTCAGCTCCCCCTATGGGCGCATGACACTGCTTTAGCTTTGGGTACACAGGCCGTGTGCAGGTATGCGTTTGCCGGCGCATGCGTCCTTTTAACAGTGCGCCGACCTGCGCCAAATGCACCGTGTTGCATCCCCTAGATCTTTATGACCGAGTCTGATCCACGGATAGGATCAGTCACAGAGATCCCAGTATCAGATCCATGGTGTTAACGATTTGTGAATACATCCATTCTACTCCATGGGACAAAGTGGTGTCCAACGGAAAAATAAAACTTGGACAGCACCAGGAGGTGAATTGGGCTGAGGGCGCAGTCAGACGGCTGTATAATACGGATGACTATCACATGGCAATGCTCGGACTGACCAGCAGCTCTCCTCACCAAAGCGTGACAGCTGTATAGAAATACACTCAGGGGTCAGGAGAGCTGCCGGCCAGTCCGAGCACTGCGATGTGATAGTCGTCTGTGTTATATGACCTATGGCCGTCTGACAGACCCTCAGGCTAAGGTCCTGCAATGAATATTTTGTTAAAAGCGCTTTTATCGCGTTTCCGCTGTGGAAAAGCCCAAAAGCATTTCCCTCATTACAATCAAGTCTATGAAGAAAATCTGAAAACAGATAATTACCGCAAGAGAAACTGACGGGTTGCAAATAGCAAAATCTCACCTCAGCGCAGTTTTGGGAAAAAAAGCCCAGTGGGCATGAAATTTCTATAAAACTTACCTAATATGTAAGGGGCAGATGATTGTTGGGTGAGGTAAGGATCTGGCATGTCTGCCAGACTGCTGATCCTTGCATAATCTGAGCGATAGACCACCACCAGAGAACACAGAACAACTTGATGTGGGCGAGATGCTTTGTTTTCGTCTTTTATTTTATACCTCTTCCAGGTTATGGGGAGGAATTTGTTCGGAAAATAACTGCCTCCACTTCATCACACCTTCCAAAAGCATCACTCTGTCAATGTGAAACCTCACAAGTGCACATTACTGTTCTCTTCTTTACACCACAGTCTTCTGTCCTTCGAAGCATCAAGTTTACAGAAGACTCTGGAGGAAAGAAAAGAACAGCAATGCGTGATTTCCTCTCACGGTACCACCACACATAGCCTTCAACCCCATATGTATCCCAACCTATAGTTTGCCCCTCACATATGTACCCTGCAACCCCACATGTAACCTTACATATAGCCTGCACCCACATATGTGACCCACACGTACCATGCAACCCCATATGTACCTCCACCTCCCAAATGTACCCTACAACCCCATATGTACCCCTACATATAGCCAGCACCCACATATATACCCCCATATGTACCCTGCAACCCAATATGTAACCCCATAAACAGCCTGCACCTCACATATGTATCCTGCAACCCCCACATAGAACCTGCAATCCTATATATACCCCCTAATGTACCCTGCACCTCACGCATTTACCCTGCAATCTCATATGTACCCCCACATATAGCTCACACCTCACATATGTACCCTGCAACTCCACATATATACTGCACTTCACATGTACCCACTCCTATAGCCTGCACCCCCATGTATACCCTACATAGAGCCTGCACCCCCATGTATACCACCACAAATAGCCTGCACCACACATGTACCCTGCAACCCCATATGTACCCCCACATATAGTCTACAACCCTAATATATAGCTTTATAGGTGCCAATATACTCCTTATGTATCTCTATATGTGCGGGTGCAGGCTCTATGTAGAGATACATATGGAGTTGCAGGGTACATATGAGGTGCAGGCTCTTTGTGTTGGTATATATGAGGGTGCAGGCTCTATGTAGGGTATATAAAGGGGTGCAGGCTATATGTGGTGTTGTAGGCACCCCTATATTGGCACCTATAAAGCTATTTGTGGGTTGTAGGGTTACATATGGGTTTGCAGGGTACATGTGAGGTGGAGGTACATAAGGGGTAGCGGGGTGTATATATACTACCACATGTACCCTGCAACTCCATACGTACCCTAACAAATAGAATGCATCTCACATATAGCCCACACCCCGCTACCCCATACATACCTCCACCTCACATGTACCCTGCAACCCCATATGTACCCCTTACATAGAGCCTGCAACCCCACATGTACCCTACAACCCCATAAGTACCACTGCACCTCACATGTACCCTGCAATCCCATATGTACCCCTACATATAGCCTGCACCAGCATATGTACCCTGCACCTCTTGTGCCTCCACACACAGCCTGCGAACCCATGATGTACCCCTGTTACCTAATTACCTTTCACCAGTGCCTCTTCCTGCCCGGAAAAACACTTATCACTTGTAATCTGAACCATGGGTCCACCCATAGGTCACATGGGCATGACGTCATCACAGGTCCTTCACCTCTATGATTTTTCTTCTTCGATCAGGGAAGGGAGCTGATCGGTGCTCCTCTGCCCATGCACCCACCTCCACCCCGAAAAAAGAAAATAAAGATGGCGATTTTCCTCTCCAATCCGGAAGACTGAGGTGGTTGGGCGGGCCAACACCGGACAAAAAAAAAACCTTGCTCAGGTGCCGCCTCTCCACATCCTTGTGCCCTAGGCACGTGCCCTCAAGTGCCTAGTGGCAAATACGGCCCTGTCAGTAAGGCAGATGGGCACCATTGAAATACCATTATCTTGGAGATTAACCCTACATCTGCAGATTAATAACACATGGTGACATGACAGATTCCTTTTAAAGAGATTGGTTTGTCTTATTACATAAGTATTATTGTGCTTGAACCTCTAGGTTCAAGCAGCATATTGTAATCTGATTTCTTATATTTTATTATTATTATTCTACTTCTTCTCCGCGTTTTCTGCAATTAGTGCTCGGCGCAGAGACCCCGTTCAGGCGGCGTTTCGAAGCCCTCAGTGGGGACAGGTGTGCTATATATTTTTGGAGTAGATCCGATTTGTAGTTTAAAAAAAAAAAAAAAATCGCTTTTTAAGCAAAAATTTTCCCATAGGAATTAATGGCGACCTTTCCATGATCCCCAACTGACATGGATTGAAGCCACAGCGCAGGTGCAGTGACCTTACAAAGATGGCAGCTATGCAAATGCACCTTCCACACATGACCCGTTTTAGCTAATAGGAGCTGACAGATCGCTGATTCAAGGTCTTAAAGGCGCAGCGCGCCAATGGCTTCTGAAAAGCCCCACCCAGTGATGGCTAACCTTGGCACTCCAGCTGTTGTAAAACCAGAACTCCCAGCACGCCCTCGGAACCTGCAGCAGTTGAGGCAGCAGTTGTAGTTCCCCAACAGCTGGAGTGCCAAGGTTCGTTATCACTGCAGTTGGACGCCAAAGTGACTTTAGAAGCCCAGTGTGCCAAAATGGCCCCTGAGGGGCCCGGAGCGCCAAAGTGGCCCCCGAGGCAAAGTGTCAGCATGTGTCAACAAGGCTAAGTGGCTACCAAGGGGCCAAAGTGGCTGCCGAGGTGCCGAATGTGCCAAAGTGGCTACCGAGGGGCCGAATGTGCCAAAGTGGCTACCGAGGGGCTGAATGTGCCAAAGTGGCTACCAAGTGGCCAAAGTGACTACCGAGGTGCCAAATGTGCTAAAGTGGCTACCAAGTGGCCAAAGTGGCTATCAAGGTGCCAAATGTGCCAAAGTGGCTACCAAGTGGCCAAAGTGGCTACAGAGGTGCCGAATGAGTCAACGAGGCTACCAAGTGGCTACCGAGGTGCCGAATGTGCCAAAGTGGCTACAAGTGGCTGAAGTGGCTACCGAGGTGCCAAATGTGCCAAAGTGGCTACCAAGAGGCCGATGTGGCTACCGAGGTTGCCAAATGTGCCAAAGTGGCTACCAAATGGCCGAAGTGGTTATCCAAGTGCCGAATATGCCAAAGTGGCTACCAAGTGGCCAAAGTGGCTACAGAGGTGCCAAATGTGCCAAAGTGGCTACCAAGTGGCCAAAATGGCTACAGAGGTGCCGAATGTGCCAAAGTGGCCAAAGTGGCTACTGAGGTGCCGAATGTGCCAAAGTGGCTATACACAACATTCATATCCTAACTTTACTTTCTTACAGTCGACACCTGATACACTGCTGTAAAGCTGGCAGCGCTGTTCAAGCACCATGTGTTTCCTTCAGGAAATTCCCATCTAGTTGTAAAAGTAAACCTTTCTATATACTTTTTATTAAAAAATCCTTTCCGTTCTCAATAATGTAGGGGTTTGTAATTATATTGTGTACTGTTCATTGTATGGTTTAAGGGCCACTGCCGCAGTCTCAGAGATGGCTGATCTCCTAAGCAAGCAGCCTGTGCTTGCAAGCATTACTCTAAAGTGGTCATGATAGTTGTGTGTGGCCAGCTTTTGAGTCTTTATGTTTCTCTGATGCTGGAAAGGGAAAGGAGCCTCTGCTTACACAGAGTAAGAGCACACAATTTAGATCTGCATAGTGACTATACCGCTAGTCCGAACACTCCTTTAAAGCCCCTATAAACATTATGTTGGGGACTCTCTGGTAGTTAAATTCAAACTTCTTGGTTCTTATGTAGGACGACAGTTTTGCAGTTCCCACCATCTTTAGATGGTCAGCTGATCTCACCAAAATCTGCAGTTTTGGATGACTTATCTAATGTGTATTGAGGCCTTTAGTCACCAGTAACTTGCTGCCTTCAAAGACAGCCAAGGATAGAATCAACATGGAAAAGTGACTCTGGACTCAGATATGTTAACTAGTGATGAGCGAGTCTGCTCGTGTTTTAAAAGAGCATCTTTGGCTTCAAATATTATGCTTAAGTCACCGTGGCTGCATGTCCCGCAGAGGTTAGGCAGTTCCTGCATGTGTTGTGGCTGTTCAACAACCATGAGACGTGCAGCCACAGCGACTTGAACATAGTATTAAAGCAATGGAAGAAATTCTCCAGCTGCACGATGTTGTGAAAAACAGACTTCTTTATTCACATCAAACGATAACAAAGTGGGAGTAAAATGCAGATGCTTGCGTTCTCAACGCGTTTCTGGTGTCTAGGCATCCTTAGTCATGAAGAAGTCTGTTTTTCACAACATCGTGGAGCTGGAGAATTTCTTCCATTTATCTTCTAAGTGCCCCGACACGGCGTCTCCGTGCTCCAATAATCAAGATGCCTTCGCTGGTGAGCTGGTTTTCTTTTTGATATAGTATTAAAGCACCCTGAAGATACTCTATGTTAGACAGCCATGAGACATGCGGCCACTGCGACTCAAACGTAGTATTAGGGCACGCCAAAGATTCTCTTAACACACAAGCATGCTCACTCTCATCACTAGTATTAACCAATAAAATAATACATGACTACAGAGTCTAGACTTACTATTTAAATCACAATATTATGTTGGTTCATTTACTAATCCAAAAGTTCTGCATTTGCATAATGCATTTTTATTTTATTTATGTTAAAGTCAAGCAGAACTAGGTTTGTGTATATACTGTTAAGGTACTGTCACACTTAGCGATGTACCAGCGATATGACGCGGTCAAGATCGCTGGTACATCGCTAAGTGGTCGCTAGTGAGCTGCCACACAGGCAGATCTCACCAGCAACATCGCTGGGGACGGGGGTCGCTACTTACCTGTCACACTAGGCGATCCTGACGTCCTCCCGCCCGGCTCCATGCTCGTCGTTTGTCTCTCTACAGGAAGCTGACGATGAGAAACGGTCCTGAACGGTCTCGTGCGATCAGCGATAACCAGCGGGGGAGCGGGTCGTAGGTAAGTATCAGACATAGCAATATCGCTAGCGATATCGCTTAGTGTGACAGGCCCTTTAATGCATTTACACCCACTAATGAGCTGGTTAGTCCCTATTAGTGTAGTATAGACCTAGACAGCTCTGGCAGATTAGGTGGCAGACAGTGACACCACTCATCATTCATTCATATGTACAGTATTAGCTGCAGTCTCCAAGTCCTGAGATAAGGCCTCCATTTATCAGACTTGCTTTTACACTCCATTCTATAATTGTGTTTGATCAAGGGAATTTGGAGGTCATCTCAAACTTCAATTAGCATTGGAACACAAACATAATAGATCATTGAGAAAAAAGTTGCTGGTATAGCTCACCAGGCCATTATGAATCAATCACAGATCCCGGTTGGTGACGATCCTGCAGGTGATAGCAGCCAATTGGAGGTGTATAATCCAGCACTTGGGGTCCCGTTACATGCTTCAATGTCCCAGCGATCCCACCAACGATCCGACGTGGATTGGATCGCTGGAACAGTTAGCTGATTGCTGGTGAGCTCGCGGCTCTTAGTTACCCGCTGTTTACCCTGGATACCAGCTCCCAGCGTCGCTGATCGTTGGTATCTCGCTGTCACAGGCAGAGATGTGTGCAGCCCAGTGCGAGACTAATGACAGAATTATGGCCCAGAGCATTAAGCAACGATTAACGATCAGCCATCTGATTGTTGATCGTTGCTACATGTCACACGCAACGATGTTGCAATGATATCGTACACAATATCGTTGTGAATAACGGCCCCCTTACATCCAGGTAATAAAAGATTATCTTATTTCTAATCGATTACAAGAAAACCCATTTAACCCCTTCACGATATGCGCCGTACTATTACGGCGCATGTTGTGTCCTATCCTTTGACGTGGGCTCCGGCGCGAAGCACACATCTTTTCCGGCACATGTCAGCTGTTTCGAACAGCTGACATGTTCAAGGAACAGCCGCAGGTGGAATCGCAAGCCACCTGTGGCTGTTAACCCATTAAATGCCGCTGTCAAACTGACAGCGGCATTTAACGCGCGCTTCCAGCAATCGCACCTGGAAATCCTGCCCATCGGTGACCTCATCACGTGATTGCGGGTCACCAGTGTCGGTATGACAACCAGAGGTCTCCTGCAGACCTCTATGGTTGTTACTACCGGATTGCTATGAGCGCCACCCAGTGGTCGGTGCTCATGGCAAGTCAGCAATTTTGCTACATACAGGTGATCTGATCATCCCATGGACACTATTGAAGTATGCCAAAAGTTTGAAAAAAAAAAAAGTTTGTAAAAATATTAAAAAAAAAATATATAAAAGTTCCAATCAACCCCCCTTTCACCCTATATTCAATATAAAATAAAAAAAAAATCAAACAAACATACACATACTTGGTGTCACCACATTCAGAATCGCCCGATCAATATAAAATAAAAATTAACCAGATCGCTAAATAGTGTAATGAGATAAGAAGTCAAAACACCAGAATTGTGTTTTATGGTCGCTGCAACAATGCATTAAAATGCAATAACGGGCGATCAAAAGATCGTATCTTCACGAAAATGGTATAATTAAAAAACGTCAGTTTGTCACGCAAGAAATAAGCCCTCACCCAACCCAAAATAATGAAAAATGGAGACGCTACTGGTCTCAGAAAATGAAGCAATTTTTTTTCACCACTTAATTAAAAACCAACCTAGACATGTTTGGGGTCTATGAACTCGTAATGACCTGAAGAATCATAATGGCAGGTTAATTTTAGCATTTGGTGAACATGGTAAAAAAAAATCCCAAATCAGTTGTGGAATTGCACTTTTTTTGCAATTTCACCACACTTGGAATTTTTTTTTCCAGTTTTTTAGTACAAAATATGGTAAAATTAATTATGTCATTCAAAAGTACAACTCGTCCCGCAAAATACAAGCCCTCCCATTGCCTTATTGATGGAAAAATAAAAAAAAGTTATGGCTAGGGAAAAAGGGGAGCGATAAACAAATGCAAAAACAAAAAAGGGCTCCATCATGAGGTTGTTAAAATCAACACCTGACGCATTTCGTGCTCACAAGGTGCTTTTCATCATATGACTTTTAATGGATTACAAATTATTACCTGGACTGTAGTGCCAGATTATACTCCCCCCTCTATGTCATAATAAGGCTGTGTGCCCACGTAAGCATTTTTTCGCATTTTTTAATTGTTTTTACCCGCAAAAACGCTTAAAAATCGCTCAAAAGAAGCATCCCATTCATTTTAATGCATTTTGCACTCTTTGTGCATATTGATGCTTTTTCCGCGAAAAAAACGCTTCATGGTAAAAAAAAAAATGCAGCATGCTCATTAATTTTGCAGAAAAGTCTGTTTTTAGCAATTTTCTGTGTGTCTGGGGACGCGCGTAAAAACGCATCAAAAACGCGTGGTTTTTGCGCAGAAAAAAACGCGCGTTTTCTGGGAAGGAGTCTGGTTTTAATACAGAAATTTTCTGCATACGTGGGCACATAGTCTAAATCAATATTTCTCTCTCAAATGTGTGTGCGTAAGACTGCGCAACATGGCCTCAAAGCCAGTCAAATTTGTTATAATTTGTCAGAAATTGGCAAATTGGCGCACATCTTCTCTCGCCCTTAGCTGGTGAAAACTTGCCCAGCTGGTACATGGAATGATGCATAAAGTTTTCTAGGAGGTCTGTGCCTCAGGGAAAAAAAAATCAAAAAAAAATCTGCATTTAAGTTTGCATGGAAATTTCTTCGTAAATTTGCCCCCATGGTTTCTTTCCTTAACCCAAACTATTTTTGCAGTCTGGTAGGATGTACGAAAGGTCACTGCCATTAGAAAAAGAGGGGTATACTTGGTCAATAACAATGTTTAGGTAAGTTGTACAAGTTGTAAAGTTAATAGATAAGTACATTATATAGATAATGCATGTAGGCATGCTCAGGAATTTCACAGTAGGGAAACTTATAAAGATCAGACTCACTGTGGGATCATAGAATCATAGAATCGTAGAGTTGGAAGGGACCTCCTGGGCCATCTGGTCCAACCCCCTGCTCAAAGCAGGATTCGCTAAATCATCCCAGTCAGATGTCTGTCCAGCCTCTGTTTGAAGACTTCCATTGAAGGAGAACTCACCACTTCTCGTGGCAGCCTGTTCCACTCATTGATCACTCTAACTGTCAAAAAGTTTTTTCTAATATCTAATCTGTGTCTCCTCCCATTCAGTTTCATCCCATTGCTTCTAGTCTTTCCTTGTGCAAATGAGAATAAAGTTGATCCTTCTACAATGTGACAGCCCTTTAGATATTTGTAGACAGCTATTAAGTCTCCTCTCAGTCTTCTCTTTTGCAAACTAAACATTCCCAAATCCTGCAACCTTTCCTCATAAGACAGGGTTTGCAGACCGGTCACCATTCTGGTCGCTCTTTTCTGAACTTGCTCCAGTTTGTTGATGTCTTTTTTAAAATGTGGTGCCCAAAACTGGACACAATATTCCAGATGAGGTCTGACCAAAGAGGAGTAGAGGGAAATAATGACTTCACGTGATCTAGACTGTATGCTTCTGTTAATACATCCTAGAATTGCATTTGCCTTTTTTGCTGCTGCATCACACTGTTGACTCATATTCAGTCTGTGATCTATTAGTATACCCAAGTCTTTTTCACATGTGCTGTCACTTAGCCCTATTCCTCCCATTCTATATATGCTTTTTCCATTTTTATTGCCCAGATGTAGTACTTTGCATTTCTCTATGTTAAACAGACTTCCATTAGAAAAAGGGGGTATACTTGGTCAATAGCAAGGTTTAGGTAAGTTGTACAAGTTACTGTAGGGATTAGGCTACATATAAATCAAGAAGTGTGATATAAACACAGATTATCTAAAATACAAATTTTATTTCAACAACATATAAGACATGTAATAAAACAAGATGCCTCAAACCATCAAACAACCAAACAGAGTTTAGCATGTGCAATATGCAGGAAACAGTTATCTGCTTCAAATGGGATGACAAAATTGAAATATAAATCAGCGTTCTAAATATAAATACCAAATATACTGAAAGGCATTTTAAAAAGTCTCAAAATAATCTCAATATGTCAAATTTGAAATTATACATTATCATATTATCAGGAAAATTCCTATATATTCCTAGCCAGAATCATCAGGCTTAGCGGAAAAGGCTGTAATGAAATATCAGCCTTGGTCCAGCTTTCTTATATGCATGTAGTAAACCTGTTGGTTATACTATCATTAAGATGCATAATTTAGCTGGTAATTACTAAGTAATGCATGTGCATTTGCTTTTGGAAGAAATGAGCATATTGCGCTGCTCTGATCAAAGATTTTCAACAGCACGTAATAGATGTCAGACTTGGTAAAAGTCGGTGAGGATACGTTTGTATCAAATCTTCGATTTGTGCTAGTTGGAGGCTTTCCTCATATTTCTTCATTGGCTGCAAGTCCGTGAACTGGTCTGGCTGAGTCAACATTACTCAGCTACAACTATTAGGCTGGATGAATGAATGAGTCATTACAGCCAGATCCTCTCCCTCTATCTTGATTGGTCGCGGTATTTTACAAGTATGGTGAAGTCCATCGCATAGAAACACCCCCTGGAAGCAGCATCATCAGCGAAAAGCACATCGGGGGTCAGGAGTCTTAGCGGGCCACTTGGCGTATAGGCTATGTGCACACGATGCAGATTCTGCTGCGGATCCGCAGCGTTACAGGATCTGCGGGTCCGCAGCAGATTTAGGTGTGTTGCACAGTACCACTGTTATCAATGGTAAACTGAAAAACGCTGTGCACATGCTGCGGATTTTTCCACACGGATTTGCTGCGGGTTCAAATCCGCAGCATGTTACTTCTTTGTGCGGATTCCGCTGAGGTTTCACACCTTCTCCATTGTAGAGTTGTGAAACCGCAGGGCTAAACCGCAGGTCTTTTGACCTGAGATTTTACCTGCGGATTTTTCCAAATCTAAATCTACGTGTGCACATAGCCTTATATGTGCAAAGAGTTGGGGAAAAGCCGGATTACTTACCGGTAATGCTCTTTTAATGAGTCCATGACAGCACCCACTTGGAGAGAGGGATCCGCCCATAGGAACAGGAAACCTACAGAGATAAAAGAGGGTGGTCCGCCTCTCCTCCTCAGTTGGATTTCATAGTACCCGGAGGACCGCCAATTATTAGGCCATTATATTATTCCATATGATCATTCTATTTTTACAAGTAAGAAGGTGTATATACATTATGTTAACTTCTAGGGAGGGTTAGTGAACGGGTGCTGTCGTGGACTCATTAAAAGAGCATTACCGGTAAGTAATCCGGCTTTTTACCCTTCGCCACGACAGCACCCGCTTGGAGAGACTTTCAGAGACCTTCACCTGGGAGGGACCACCGTGCCAAGGACCGCTCTACCAAAGGCTAGGTCAGATGAGCATGATAAATCAAGCCTATAGTGGTTATAAAAGGTAGAGGGTGTAGACCAAGTTGCAGCCTTACATATAGACTCGATTGCGACGTCTCCCCTTTCTGCCCAAGAGGAAGCCATAGCTCTGGCGGAATGCGCTCTGATACCCTCCGGAGGTTCTTCATTGCTCTCAGAGTATGCCAGACTGATCGCGTCTCTAATCCACCGAGACAAGGTACCCCTTGTGACCTCATATCCCTTCTTTTGGCCCTGGAAGGAAATAAATAGAGCCCTACTCTTCCTCCAGCTGCTAGACCTCTCAATGTATTGTAATACTGCTCTTCTAACGTCTAGTGTATGGAACTTTTCTTCCTCTGGAGTAGAAGGGTTACTAAAAAATGAAGGGAGATGGATCTCTTGTGACCTATGAAACTTCCCTGCTACTTTTGGTAAGTATGAGGGGTCCGGTTTTAATATTAGCTGATCCTGGAATGTCAACAGAAAAGGGGATTCTATTGAAAGTGCTTGTATGTTGCTAACTCTTCTGGCTGAGGTTAGTGCAACTAGTAGTACTGTTTTGAGAGATAGGTATTTAAGGGATATTGAATCTAATGGTTCAAAAGGAAAGATGTGTTAGGGCCTCCAGTACAAGATTCAAGTCCCAAGGAGGAACTCTGGGTATGTGCACCGGTTCGCTTCGCTCACAGGCCTAGATAAATCTGGCTATCCATCTATTGCCTGCCACATTATAACTATAGAGGGCCCCTAGAGCCGACACGTGGACCTTTAGTGTATTAACCGATAGTCCTAAATCTTTCCCTTTCTGTAGAAATTCTAGGATTGGTGTTATCGGAATTTCTCTAGAATCGGGGGCTGTGTGAAACTCTAGGAATTTCCTCCATACCCTGGTGTAAATTTTTGTCATAGCCAATTTTCGACTCTGCAGAAGAGTATTGACTAATCCTTCCGAGAATCCCCTTGCTCTCAACATTTCCCTTTCAAGTTCCAGGCCGTCAAGTGGAGATTGTCCACTTGAGGATGGAAGAATGGCCCCTGCGAGAGGAGCTTCGGGGTAGAAGGAAGCACCCAAGGGTCTTCCGGTAGGGGACGTGTACAGAGGGCACATTCTTTATTTTTTCCCTTCTCTTAGCCTAATGCAGAGATGTAGCGTAGGAGAGAGAGAGAAAGAAAGAGACATTTATCAGCTTTGTAGGCAGAGAGTCGTCCACTCACCCAGAGAAGCTGTAGGTACCGGCTCAGGAGGTTGAGAAGGAGGCTTGTTAGCGTGGCTTCTGTGGCTTCTATCCGAGGAACCTCGGTGAAAGTGATCCTTGGCTGCCGCTGTATCATCTGCCTGGGGATGCGTTTCCTGTCTTGGTGAAGACATGTTTGCACACAGTAATCATATCCCCAAAGCCTTATATGCTCCTTCAATATGCAGGTACCCTCCCCGCCCCAGGTGCGCCTGCTTATCCTAGGCGCCGCTAATGTCTGCGTCCGGCCTGGAAACAGCCGCCGGCCGCTTTGACAATTAAACAGTTTCCCTTTTTTTTTTTTTTTCTTCACAGGAGGGGGCGGGGAGCGCCTCTTCATGTCCCTGCAGCCGCGCGTGCGCTCTGCGCTGAGGAACCTCCGGTAACCCAGAAGTTCCTCCTTACCATTTCCTGCCTGCGCTGCATGTGCGTGTCTTCCTGAACGCTGGAGGATACCGCTCCCCCTCCGGTTCGCGCTCCCACACAGACCGGGATGGATCATCCCCGAATCCCGATGGTGTGTAAATCTGCAGGGGAACCCCGGTCGGCCTCACCCGGTACCAGCGTTTTCTGCCCGCGCTGCTGCGGCCCCAGCCGAGGAGGGAGCCGATTCACAGCACTCCCCCGTCGCTGCATCCGGACCGGAACCCCTGCCGTTCCCGCAGAGACTGCACTGGCGGTTCCTTGGCCCAGGTAAGAGTCTGTAGGAGAATCCTGCGGTTCCGATAGGAACAGGAAACCAACTGAGGAGGAGAGGCGGACCACCCTCTTTTATCTCTGTAGGTTTCCTGTTCCTATGGGCGGATCCCTCTCTCCAAGTGGGTGTTGTCGTGGCGAAGGGTAAAAAGGTAATATGTACCCAATATGAAATCCTTTATGTATCTAGTGGGGATGTGCAATTTGAACTATTATGTGACGTTCTAAAAAATAAGCACACAGCACCAATTGGAGCTTAATAGTACTCCCATGTGCTCACATGTTAAGCTATGCAGATGCACTTTATGAGGCCATGTGTTTTTTTTGCAATACTATGCTTTCCTATTGAGCGCTATTACGGATATGTCATGTTATGCAGATGCACTTTATAAGGCCATATGGTATTCTGCAATATAATGATTCTTCATTTAGCGCTAATATAATCTATAGGAATTTTCCTGATATTATGATAACGTATAATTTCAAATTTGACATATGGAGATTGTTTTGAGATTTTTTAAAATGCCTTTCAGTATATTTGGTATTTATATTTAGAACTGATAGATTTATATTTCAATGTTGTCATCCCATTTGAAGCAGATAACTGTTTCCTGCATATTGCACATGCTAAACTCTGTTTGGTTGTTTGATGGTTTGAGGCATCTTGTTTTATTACATGTCTTATATGTTGTTGAAATAAAATTTGTATTTTAGATAATCTGTGTTTATAGCACACATCTTGATCTATATGTAGCCTAATCCCTACAATGATCCTTGTGTTCTATTGGTATTTGAAGTGTGGCCCACTCCTTTTGTGAGGGAAATGGACTTGGGTAGTGGTGTGCTTACCAGATTGTACAAGTTGCAGAGTTAATAGACAAGTACATTATATAGATAATGCATGTAGGCATCAGGAATTTCACAGTAGAGAAACTTATAAAGATAAGACTCACTGTGGGATGTTAATCCAATTTACTATGTTAAACAGACTTCCTGACTAGATAGTGGTGAAAAGAATAGGACAAATAGACTGGAGAGCCAAACATAGAAATGTCAAAAGTAGAAAATAAAAAAAAAAAAAAAATTTGAAAGGTTTAAAATAAAGGTTACAAAGCAAGCTTTCAAGACTACTCCAGTATCTTCATCAGGCATGTGAAAATAAATATATATCTCTCGCTCTATAATAAATATATATATATATTATAATCAGTGACATGGCGTAAAATTATTACCTCATGACTCTGCTCTTTGTATATTTTTGAGTTTCTTCTAATACTTTGTTATACCAAGCCTGATGGAGACCCAAGTAATCTCGAACGCTTGCTTTGTAACACTGTATATGAGGAGATATAAATTCTATCCCAACAGTCAAATAAATAGGCCCAAAAGCTTTTTATTTTCAGACATACTACATTTAGTTATTACAGACATTTATTGAAGGTGCAATAAGACCCTGACCCACAAATGTACATATCAGTATTTTCACTTTCCGCTTAAATTCATTAAATAAAAAACAGTTATAACTAAAAAGGATATTCCTAAAATCTACATATTTTATTTTTGTTTTTAAATAAAACCTATTTACACATATTAAGCTCTATACACAAGACATACGATTTTATATCTTAAAACCAAGATATGGTGGCTCAGTCTGAGGAGAAAGGCTCTATATAGCACTAGTTACTAAAGATCAAAACCCACTGCAGCCTGTAAGGCAAAGTATATATTTGTGAAAATTTCTCCAATCCACCAGTTAAACCCACCATAGAAATCGCTAGTTGGAACACACATGCTTTGCAATGCACAAAACATGTAATAAATGTAAAAGCTATATGCACTTGTAGAAATCATGTGCCCTATAATGTGCTCATTAGAAAAAGTGCAAAAAGCAAAAATGTTACAGCTTAAACATAATATTCATACAGTAGAGAAACAGACACCACCACTGTGCCAAGGATTGCTAAACAATGCATTATTATAAACCCTTCCAGCAAGCTGAAAACTGAAGATGGGCAGAGGAGGTAAATGTCTTTAGGCTGTTATTTAAAATGTATGTACAGTAGAAGATGATCTGTATTCATGTAGTCCATCCTTATTACCATCCAGTCGCAATCTAAGACCATCTTACATTTGTATTTAGTCCGTCAGCAAAGTAAAACACCATCAGTACCAGTAATCTTTTGGATTTTGTCGAAATATCAATTTCTTATTTTAAAACCATTCCAAAAGCAAAAGAATCTATATAATAAACAAAAGGATCCTTATTTCCTTTGTACCAATCGTTTTAAGCCAGACCAGTTTTTAAAACCATATTGTCCCATACCAATTCGATTTACCAAGATCCAATCTTGGTGAATCAAATGAAAAAAAAATAAAAAATGTAAATGAGATAGCGGTGTCATGTAATATGTTTGTCCAGTCCATGGTCCATACTTTCTTCGATTCACCAGCAAGTGAAGGGAAACAGAGAATATTGGCTCCAGTCTGACATGCCATTGTGTGGGTGGGCGACTGCGCCTTGTGTGCTTCGTTCTGATGGATAGGCGTAGCTCATGGGGCGATACTGTCCTTGTGAAGGTACCATCCACTGTTCGGCCCCATATGTGCCATATAGGGGTCCTCGCAGACTCTGTCTCATAGGCGTTTCAATGGGAAGGTTCATTACACTTGAGCGATCCGGTGCAGGTTGCAGTGAATGGAATGAAGGCACCTGCAAAGCATCAGACTCCGGCACGGTGGCAACATCTGGTGTGAGACGTCTGCCTTGTGCTCCATGCGAATCCACAGAGCCTGAAAGTGGCTGAAGATACCTTTTGTTTGGAGTTCTGTGATTTGAAATGAAAAGTAATTAAGTCATTATCAACTTTTTGGTTACCTACACAATAACACTATTTTACATTATATGTACACAACTGCACAAGGTGATCAGCAGATGCCTACAGTACTCGCCTGCATAAAAAGCTGGAGGAAGATGAAGGAACCTGCTGTTCCTGGCTTGAAGATCTTGTCAGATCTGGGGAGTTAGGGGTCAAGTTCTGGCTTCCTTCAGGATTTGGAACCCACTGCAAGTATATTCCTGTAGGAACATCAGCAGGCTCTTCCTTCAAACGTACAACTTTACAGTGATCTGAGAAATAAGACAAAACAAAGAATAAATGTTGAGATCTTTTCAGTGATCCACCAGAAAAAATTTTGTCCTCTAAGACAACCCATATACTAATGATAAAGCAATACCACCTTCTTTTTCTGCTTCAGGACTGTTCTTTCTTTTCTGGCTTTTGTTTGGACTTTGTGGCACAAGTTTCATTAGGTCGTCCCTGAGGCAAGCAACACTGAAAGTATTATATTAAGTTAGTGAAAACTACATAACCGCAAAAAAAAAAAAAAAGTGGGTGTCCTGTAAGATGTTCTTACCTTTTGCGAGTTCTTTCTTGTTCCCGAAATCCTTTTGCAAATGGGTTGTGATCAATTTTCAATTTTGTGATCTGTGGCATAAAGGAAATAATTTAAAGTAAAACTTCAGTACAGATCCATATTAGAATGTCTGGTCTCAGCCATACCTTCTCATTCTGGTAAGCAGTCACTGCAGTAAACTCTGTCTCTGGGAAGCTGAACACCTGCAGTAACCCCCAGCGGCTGTTATACACATCGTCCGACTGGATAACATGGAACCTGGGCTTGTATCTGTGCATAGAGTGCAAGATGATCTGGAAGAAAAGAATAGTTTAAAGCAAAGCAAAGACGAAAGTGACTCGTATCCAAAACGAAAACACGTCATTTACGTGTCCATGTTGGTCCAATGTGTTATTGGTGAGTTTTAATTTTTGAAAGCAGATGAGATCCTTCATCCAGTGGGTACCAGGGGCCGGCGAGTCGGGGTGAATATAGGTCCTGCATGGTGGGTGCGGTTCCGCTTTCCCTGCAGCCTCCCACTGATTCTTGCTCCACTAAAGAAAAAAAAAACAAAAAACCATACAATTCCAACTAAATGTATAAATGCATCATACCCTCATTAAAGCTATATGTGGAAATAAAATGGTGACTATATATAGGAAGATAAAGAGTTACAGTGAGCAAAAACGGTCCACTTAATGCACCCACTTTAGTGTCAATCACCACGTATATTCCTGACCATAGCTATAAAGTCCTATAGGTTTTCAGTAATATTTACCTTGTATCTGCAGTTATCCGTGGGAACAAAGTCAACTAGCACCAAATATTTAGTGAAAGGATGTAGTCCATATAGTCTAATCTTGCACTGCGGGAACATCCGCCTGCAGAGAGTAACATGTTTAAAGATACAAAGTGATTGAAATACCCATTGCTGATACATATATAGTTGGTTCAGTTTCTATTTGTAAATGCCATCTTATGCATTTCATTCTAAAAAAGCACAAAAAAAGCAAACATCTATCAGATACAAGACTCAAACAGATGTTTGCTCAATAAATTGCAACCGGTAACAATTACCTTTAGAAGTAAAAAAATCTGTAGTAATAAAGCTAGCCCAGGAACAAAGAGGGAGGTGTTCTAATATCTAGATTAAAAAAGGCAATACTCATAACATTTGTATATACATGCACTACTGACTTCTTTTATATAATTATATATTTGGCCGACTTTGATGCTATTTCACTCTAGGAGGTGAATAGAAGCTTGGCACGCTAGACATGACGTCACCATGCACTCACCTTCCTGATTTAGTGATGATCATCTCTGTCCCTTCTTGGTGGAACTGTCTCCATAAGTCCAATTCCTCGAGCGACGCACTGACAGAGTTGGGAAGGTAAAGAGAATCTTGATTGTTAACACAGTCCATGTCTGTTGCGGGTTTCACATCTAAAAAGAAGCACAAAACACAAGACATGCCATGTATACTCCCCAAATCTTGCAGAGTCTCTTATGTCCCATGGCTACAGTATTGAATTCTATTCATAGCCCAAAATAATCAAATATCACATTACTTACAATTTAATTATTCTTCTTGATTAAAAAAATAACCGTTCTATATGGCTGGCTACTGTATAGTGTATATGGAGCCACGTAGCTTCCCAGACTATGATTCTGTCTAGGTCTCTACTTACCAGGCACGGAGAGCATGATCCTTCAATAAGTCCACTCACACGTCAGACTATTATTGTGTCCATGGATAGACAACATTTAAAGGTAAAGGGAGGAGCCATGACACCTTCCTCCACCCCAACCTGATCTCCTATACCAGGTCTTTGATGTCTCAGGACACAAAGAGAGGAAGGATCTTGTTTAATGATAGGGGCAGGAGCAGGCTGACCAGTGATTAGCATGAGGCTGATATACAGGAAACCCTGCAGGGGAAATGCAACTTCATTTAGTGTTAACTCACTGCAAAGCAAACAGAATATGGAAGCCTTCTCTGGCACTCAGGAGATGGGTTCTCAGATTCATGGCCAGGCCAGCCTGACATCTTGTAACATTTACCAATTTTTACAAGTCTAATCCAGTGGATGGGAGGAAAGTGTTTGCCTTTTACTTGATATAATTAAACATGAGCAGACTAATATAACTTGCAGTGTCAGATACCCACATGGCACAATGCTTCAGGAGTAGAAATTAAAAAATAAACGCCCGCATAGCTAGAACTGGAGAGTATGCGGTGCTCCAGGTAACAGACAAATGGAAGATCTTACAAATAAAACAAGGTTTCCTAAATCTTTGTGCACAAAGTAAGTTTATTTTTAGCGATTGTTTAGGTTGATACCAGAATCTGCCTGAAAAAAAAAAAAAAAAAACACAAACACATGCTCATGCCATAAGTAATTTTACCAATTGTAATTAGCCATTTTGCTATTTATTGTACCGTCAGTATTTGTCAAAAATCGCACCACTTTGTAAAAATATAAATCTGCTTATGATTTGTATTGGCAGCTGTATAATCAGAATGGTGAAAAAAATATTTACAAAAATACGTAATTGTATTATAGAAATGCAAGTAAACAAGCACTATATTGTCAATGCAATCAGTGCTCAATTTGCCTCTGTGACGACAGCAACCATTGACTGAAATTTTTCATTTTTTATTTATTTTTAACATTGGTTGTTCAGGGCTTTGCTTTTCTTTTACTATGGGCCTAAAAACTATCAAGCAGTGAGTTGCTAGCGGAAGCTACTACCTACCTTTTCTACCTGGTGTTGGTGACTCAGCAGTCAACAGCTGCACCTGTCTATTCAGCTGCTCCACATCAACAGAGCAGATCTTCCTCTTCTGGGCTGCTCAGTTGATGGATGTGACTGCCGACATATTGATTGACAGCTGGCTCCCCACAGTAAAGGGCCCGTTACACACAGCGATCTCGCTGGCGAGATCGCCGATTTTGTGACACATCAGCGATCTCTCCAGCGAGATCGCTGTGTGTGACATCCAGCAGCGATCGGCACCCCCGCGGGGTATCACTGATCATGTTGGATCGTCCTGGGCCATTTTTTCATCGCTGGTCTCCCGCTGGCCAGCACACATCGCTGCGTGTGGCAGCCGGAGCCAGCGATGAGCATCGCTGCACGCAGGTTACCAACAAAAACATCAGGATTCTAAGGGCTGCAGGGCCCTTAGAAACCTGATGTTTACCCTAGATACCAGTGTGCACTGCAGGCAGGGCGGGAGGTGGAGGCAGAGCGGCGCACAGACCGGAGTAGCTTTGCTATCTGCTACTCCAGTCTGTCAGACCGGAGTAGCAGATAGCAGAGCTACGCCGGTCTGTCTGTGCGTCGCTCTGCCTCCACCTTCTGCCCTGCCTGCAGTGCACGCTGGTATCTAGGGTAAACATCAGGTTTCTAAGTGCCCCACAGCCCTTATAAACCCGATGTTTACGTTGGTAACCAGCGTGCTCGCTGGTCCTGATCGCTGAAGGGGCTGTCTATGTGACAGCTCACCAGCGATCAGCTAACTATGTCCCAGCGATCCCATCCACGTCGGATCGTTGGTGGGATCGCTGGAACATAGTTATGTGTAACAGTACCCTTAGGCAGCTAGGAGCTGGCCGTCAATTAGCATGATATCGTCATCCATGCCCCGTCAACAGAGTAGAGCAAAAGAGAATCCACTACTCTGCCAACATGATGTCAACGGAAACCACCAATCCACCGGCAGAAGCGATCTGTGTCCGCTCTGTGCCAGCAGAAATCGGCGTTGAGCACAATTACCTGCCTCTTAATTTCTTTACTATAGGCAGAAGAATTAAGTAGTCCTGATAACTTCTTGAAACCATCCCTATTGTTCAGTAAGGGACCAAGTTGGGGCTGAAAATCGAAACCATAAAGTCCTTCCAATGGTAGGCTGTTCCTATACATATTAAAACAAAGGCTGAAAATTCTAAAAATCAGCCTAACAGGACCATAACACGTGTTTCAATATTTATCAAAGACCACATATGGATAAAGTTTGCTTACCAAATTTTTTTCTTTCCTTGTCTGTATAAGGAAGTGCATATTTTACACTTTACAAATCAATTTTGCCATAGAAGATTTAATGTAAGCAATAGTTTTGACATGAATCAAGCCTTGTATCCCAGTAATCTGAGTACGCAATTTACACGGTATAATGTGAACAATCGCATTCAGGTCTATTATAAACTGACATGAGACCATAAGTAAGGCTCTGTAGCCGAAATGTGTAGGTTTATTATGTGATTAGAGGAACCGCCATACTTTTAATGCACAAATAAATGTGAAGTTTTATATCAAACGCACCTGCTTCATCGCTGGAGGACTCTTTCGTTCATTACTGCTGCGCGACTGACCTGGGCGGCTCCATGCCATGTCCACGCCATGATTTCTTCTGCAGCATACCTGGTGAGCCGACTCTCCCCCTTCCCTCCCCCTTTTAGATTATAATTTCACTAATGCACTATTGATATACTACAAATATAATATGTCACGCAGTAGAATTTGTAAAGAGCAATAACTACGCCCCAACTATGATAAACGAAAACATATCCATATGTTATTGGTCTTTATAGTGAAAGACTAATACATATATATAAAATATACACACACAAATCATGTAGAGAAAAATGGAATTGTGATTTTCCAGGATGTGCACCTGTGGCTGCAGGCAAGCCTATAACTGACAACCACGCACAAGTTGACCTTCTTACGGTAATAGTGGTGCCATCTGCTTTTTTCTCTTTTATGCATTACATAATATATCCCCATTAGTACAAGCAACATGCATGGGTAAAATAAAAATGTATACATACACCTGGGTTCAAATCCCACCAAGGACAACATCTGCAAGGAGTTTGTATGTTCTCCCCGTGTTTGCGTGGGTTTCCTCCGGGTTCTCCGGTTTCCTCCCACACTTCAAAGACATACTGATAGGGATTCTAGATCGTGAGCCCCATCGGGGACAGTGTCAATGTCTGTAAAGCGCTGTGCAATTAATGGCGCTATATAAATGAGTAAAATAAATAAATAAAAAAAATACACAGGACAGATGAAGTTTCTTCCACATATTAAGAAATTAGGACATTTTTGTGATCGAGTCCTTACAGTTCCTGCACCAGTCTCATTAAAGGGGTCTAGACACACAAGAGAGGTTTTGTGAATTGGGAGAGCTACACATGTTCCCTGTTCCAGGGAAAACAGGAACTGAGGCATCCTTTACCCTGACAAACACAATACACAATGAACACTGACAGTCAAATGCAGACTGAACCAGAAACTTGAAATCACCTTGTCCCTTTCAACTCCTAATGTTCCTAAATGAAGCAGGTAGACTTTATTGTCTAAAGACTCACGGCTGGACCCCATTGTCCTCCAATCCACAAGGGCAGTGCTGAATGGCAGCAGACAGAGAGGGACATTGGGACCAGAGATACCAAGTAGACATCCTGTTCCTGTGGCCTAATCCCCCACTGGGGCAGATTTATCAATGTGCTCTACCTGTAAAAATTGTATAAAAAGGCCATTAAAAAACACACAGTATATCCATGTGTCACCACCTTAGCCCTGCCTCCACTTTTTTTTTGGCAGTTTCCATTCATCCTAATTTCTTGAAAGTTACCATTAGATAAGAAGCAATATCTTAATTGCATAATAAGCAGATATTACACATATAATATGGGATTTATAGCAAGATAACCTGCAGATTTAAATAGAATAAGCTTATGGGAATATAAAAAAAAATAAAAAAAAAATCATGAATTACTTTTAGTACTGAAATTATGCTGATTGGGCTATAGAATAAGAATTATCTATTCTTTAGACATTATATATATATATATATAGCTAGCTTTATATATATATATATATATATATATATATATATATATATATATATATATATATATATATATATAGCTTTAGTTCTGGACATAAAATGGCTTCTATGAAGCCCAGAAAACCATCATCGCTGCAGCCTAGCAGGTTCCTTTTTATTCCGCTAATAGAACAGGATATCTGCTAAGTGTGACATCCTGTATGCAAAAACATTATTTTCAATAGGACAGCATGGTTTCTTTTTTTTCTGAAACTGGTTCAGCGTAGATCAATATTTTCCAATTCAACCGATACCTTTTGTGAAGAAAAAAAAAAAAAAAGTTTAAACTATAGAAAAAAAAAAAGTATTGGTCCAAGAATATAAAATCTAGTGGATTTATTGTAGATTTAAAGGGACTGACAGCTGATGCATGATGCCTGTGGTGGTCAGCATGTATCAGAGAGCAGCTGTATGATTTCAGCTATGTATGTTTAGCTCAAACGCTGCAGCATTTCAGAGAAAAACAGATTAAAAGCTGCCGGCGAGGGAGCCACACAAGCAAGTCCTGGAGTGACAGGTCTGTCCTCATACACGCACGCATGTTGAGACTACTAATTTCAACGCATCAGGCAGGTGCAGCGGTTTTCCCTTTAAGGCTATGGTCACACTATCAGTATTTGGTGAGTATTTTACCTCAGTGTTTATAAGCCAAAACCAGGAGAGGAACAATCAGAGGGAAAGTATAATAGAAACACGTCACCACTTCTGTATTATCACCTACTCCTGGTTTTGGCTCACAAATACTGATGTAAAATACTGACCAAATACTGAATGTGTGCATATGGCCTAAAGCTATAGATGGGAACACTGATTTACTCAGAACTAACACTATTGAGGATGCAGGCACATACAGGACCTGGGCTGGACTGGCCATCAGGCAATTCTGGCAAATGCCAGATGATCTGATGTTCGCAGTGGGCCACATTGATCACGACACTGTTTGCAGTACTACTAGCCCCTTTCTTTGGCAAACAGGAGGCTGTGGTAGCCATCATACTGTGCACAAAGGGGGCTGTGGTAGCCATCGTACTGTGCACAAAGGGGGCTGTGGTAGCCATCGTACTGTGCACAAAGGGGGCTGTGGTAGCCATCGTACTGTGCACAAAGGGGGCTGTGGTAGCCATCGTACTGTGCACAAAGGGGGCTGTGGTAGCCATCGTACTGTGCACAAAGGGGGCTGTGGTAGCCATCGTACTGTGCACAAAGGGGGCTGTGGTAGCCATCGTACTGTGAACAAAGGGGGCTGTGGTAGCCATCGTACTGTGAACAAAGGGGGCTGTGGTAGCCATCATACCTGTGAACAAAGGGGGCTGTGGTAGCCATCATACCTGTGAACAAAGGGGGCTGTGGTAGCCATCATACCTGTGAACAAAGGGGGCTGTGGTAGCCATCATACCTGTGAACAATGGGGGTTGTGTTAGCCATCGTACTGTGCGTAAGGGGGGGCTGTGGTAGCCATCGTACTGTGCATAAATGGGGGCTGTGGTAGCCATCGTACTGTGCATAAAGGGGGGCTATGGTAGCCATCGCTCTGTGCATAAAGGGGGGCTGTGGTAGCCATCATACTTTGGATAAAGTGGGCTGTGGTAGGAATCGTACTGTGCATAAAGAGGGCTATGATAGCATTATACTCTTAATGGTAGTCTGATGACCATCATACCGTGCATAGGGTGCTATGAAAGTCATTAAACAGACCTGTCAGCAGGATTGTGCTCAGTAACCGACACTGTCAAGTCAGCACCATTATACTGATTAAAATGATACGTTGGTTGACGAAATCTGTCTTATGGCTGTTGTCTCATCTTTATTTTTAGTTTGGAGTTATTTATATGCTCGTGCTCCGGGGCGGCCCGTGGAAAGGTTTATATGTTGTGCTCTGATTAGGGATTCATCTGTATGGCTTCTGACAGGTCACTGATCCCTCACTACCTGCCCCCTAGTTTACATAATGAATATTATATTTATTTAAAAAAATAAAATCACCTTCTGCAGGCAGGCACCGGCAGGACGATTGCCTCTATAATGTGTATTTATTTTTTTTATGGTATACCTAAAATTCTTAAAAAAATAAAGTCTAAAAATGGCGCCAGCACAGTAGCCGCTATCGGTGAGGCAATTTTTTTTCTCTAGCAAGATTGCGCTGCCTGCACAGTAGCAGCTATCGGATCACCGATAGCTGCTACTGCACAGGCGCGGCCGGGGCCATTTTTTTTTTTTAGGAATTTATGTATATCATAAAAAAAATTATTAAATACACAGATGCGATCATGCTGCAACGGCTGGCAGTGATTTTTTGTCCACTATATATAATATGTAAACTAGGGGGCAGGTCAGTGAGGGATCAATGACCTGTCAGCAGTCTGCATTATGTGTAGGAGGGAAAGTTCCCACTGTGTAACCGGACCGGAACCAAGGGGACTGCCACCAAGGTTCCTATAGGAACTGTTTCCGGGGGACATAATGAGAGGATGGACCAAGGACGGTTCTAGAAGGAGTGGGGGCGGAGCAGGTATAAAAGGAACCGAGAACGCCAGCAGGGGGCACGCGACAGAGCAAGAGAAAAGGAGCAGGAAGCCTAGGTGGCGCCAGAGAGCCAGAGCCAGAAGGAGTGAGCGACGACCAGAGAGATTGGAGGGGGGCTCACCATGGTTAGGAAGGAGACAGCACCGAGCAGCCCAGCAGAGGGACGCCGACTGAACGACCGCGTTCCCGTCACTCCAGCCTGCGGTTGCGGCCTGCTCGCTGTCACCCGCGGCGGCCACCACTGCCCAACTTCAGCCCGCGGCTGTGGCCTGTCCGCTGCCACCCGCAGTCGCTGCTGCCCGACTTCAGCCAGCGGTTTTGGCCTGCCTGCCGCCACCGCTGCCCGACTCGAGGCTGTGGCCTACACGTCCAGGTCCCCGGCCACCACCATCCCGCCTCCGTCGGGAGGCCCAACACTGAGGAACTCTTCAGGGACATGTTGTGCCTTCGCTGCACCTGGGCGTAGGAACGCCAGAAACTTACGTTAATTCCTCGTCGGCTGGGCCCAGGGGCTGAGACGCCGAATAGACACCGACCACCACTCTGCCGGACGTCAGAGAAGGATAAGTGACACGATGTACTTGATCAATCATAGTTCTTGGACCCGTAGCCGGCCATACCACGGCCTTATAGTACCAGTTCCGACCGGGTTAGTTAATATTGTGTTACTTGTGTATTCTTGTTTGGATCCCTGTGATGATAACTGTTGTCAGCTTGTTAGTTACTCAAGATAGCCCCTACATAAAAGTTACATTTTAAGCTCACTCCGGCTCCCATCTCGTCACTGCATCCCGTGCACCTGCAATTACTACATATGAATACCTAATCAGAATCAGAGCACCACTTGAAGCGCCACCCATAGCCCTGAAGCACAAGCATATCATTAACTGAAAATAAAACAACAACCACAAGATGGATTTCATCGACCAATGTATCATTTTGATCAGTATAATGGCGCAGACCTGAAACGGCGCCAATCCTGCTGACAGGTTCTCTTTAATGTGAGGGAGCATTTTTTGGGGGTATCATACTTAATGGAGGCTATGGAAATGGTTTTGCAGTCTGTTAGGGTGCTTAACTCCTTACCGCCATTGGACAGGATAGTACATCCAATGGCAGTACCCCCGCTTTGATGTGGGCTCCAGCGGTGAGCCCGCATCAAAGCCGGGACATGTCAGCTGTTTTGAACAGCTGACATGTGCCCGCAATAGGCGCAGGTGGAATCGCGATCCACACGCGCCTATTAACTAGTTAAATGCCGCTGTCAAATGAGTAAGGTCGAAGGGGAGCAATGATGGATGGAGGAGGGAATTGAAAGTGTTATGGTTAAAAGGAGTTGCGTGTTTCTCTACCTTCTTTCTTAGCTAAAGATATGCTAAAGGGAATTTTGAAAGATAGGTACGGAATTCAACATTCCCTATAGTGAATTGTAATGCCCAACTTGTAATGAAAGTACATTGTATTACTTTACATTAGAGAAATGGTGCAATTACTTTATTTTCATTCATTGACTTGCTCAGTTGTCCCTCTGTTTTATTTGGCTTGGTCAGGGATAAGTTTCCCACAGCGTGATATACCTCTTCATTAGATTGGAGCTCATCTGACCGTACAGATTACTTGTGCATGGCTACTTAAAGGGGTTCTCTGTTTTAATATTGATGATCTGCCTTAAAATAAGTTATCAATACCAGATCAGTGGGGGCACAACACCTGGCACCCCTGTGATCAGCTGTTCCCGGCTGCAGTTGCATGTGATCAGTTGTGAAGCTGCACAGCACCATCAACTGCATAGTGGCTGTGGCTGGGTGTAGCACATCCACTCCTATTCAAATAAATAGGGGTGGATCTGAAGTACTCTGCTGTAGCTACTATGCAGTTCAAGTCTTTGTGCATTTCTGTTCCATAGAGGACATAGCTGATCTGGGGGCAAGGGAGTATAGTAAAGGATAGATCAACAATATTAAAAATATTAATGGAACTGACAACCACCTTTAAGCATGTTGCTATTAATGTAGAACACAGAGGAAGGATGCAAGCTTGTTATATTATTGGGGACTGTGCCAGGTCCATTGGATACTATGGTACTACAAAGTAACTTTGGCATTGCCATGTTTTACACAAATGCTGATATTGTTTCTAGCACATTTGAGTTGAACGGTGTGATCATGACAATGCAATTACCATATATACTGTGCTGGCAGTATTATTTGTTCAAAACTACTATAATATTTTCTATATGTTTACTCCAATTTAGTAAATCCAAAGGGAGTTCGTAGTTATATTCCGCTCTGCCGCTTTAGACAAATTCCAGGAGAATGCTGTATGATTGCAGTGGTTTTATTCTACGCATTTCAGGGGTCTCATGCCCCCTTCATCAGGAAATACCACAAAATACATACAAGTTGTATGTATTTTGTGGTATTTCCTGATGAAGGGGGCATGAGACCCCTGAAACGCGTTGAATAAAACCACTGCAATCATACAGCATTCTCCTGGAATTTGTCTAAAGCAGCAGAGAGGAATATAACTACGAACTCCTTTTGGATTTATCATTTCTTCTGGTCACTGAAGACCTGTGGATCTGCAGCAGCCGCTACCTACACGCTCTTATCTCATCCTAACCAGGTGAGCATATTTCAAGATATACTGTCCTTTGTAACGTGGATAAGACCCTATTGCGCTTTTTGTCTACCCCCCCTTTTTTTTTGCAATACTCCGATTTAGAGCAGATGCATAATATGTAGAATTTTTTTTTACTACTTTTTTTTTTTGCTTATAAAGGGAAGCAAACCTGTGTATCTAGTGCTGAGAACAGCGCATATTTTATCTATGTTACAGGTAGCCCAGGACTCAGCACGTCACCATACAGACTCCTGGCCATGTACACCATTTTATTCGCTTCTATAGCACCATTAATTTCCACAGTGCTTTATCGCCATAGGGGCTCACAATCTAAATTCCCTATCAGTATGTCTTTAGCGTGCGGGAGGAAATTGGAGAACCCAGAGGAAACCCACGCAAATATCGGGAGAACATAAACTCCTTGCAGATGTTGTCCTTGGTGGGATTTGAACCCAGGACCCCAGCGCTGCAAAATCACTCTAGGACTATCTCTCAATGTACGTTTGGTCCAACTACAAATTGGCAATTTAGTACTTAACTGCACCTAATAAATCACTTTACAGCTTGCTAAACTTACATTGTGCGCATATATTGATGTCCCAGTACTTTGTGCAAAGTCATAAAGGTGCATTTGACAACACATCAATTTGCTGATTAACGAGTCACTCTAGATCTACCATTTTAAGTGTTAAAAGTAAAGAGCAGGGACATTATTCTGCTCGTAGAATACCCTGGAGAATAATGAAGACCTTTCATGAGCGAGCCATACATGCACAAGGAAAAAAATAAAAATGGTTGGGAGGTTGTTACAGGTTGGGTGTACTTTAACAGAACTGCATGGGGGCAATCAAAGTAGGATTTCAGAGAAGTCTGCTACTATATGATTTGCTAGTGTGAAACTTTAATTAGCGCCATTTACGGTAACTCCAAATGCACAAATAGTGTCATCATTGATGCACCTCAAGTCACTGGCCAAATGTCTATCTACTACTAGAACTCAACTCTTCCTCACTGCTTTGGGTTAAGTTTGCCAAGCTGAAATCACTGCCAGCTGAGTATAAAGATTTGACCAGTGGTTATGCCATATCCTAACACTTCATTTACAATCCATTTGCTCACATTTATAAAACTTAAACTGGCTATAATTGGTTTGATTGCATACTTGAACCAGAGCTGTTATAGCATAACATGCCAAAACTTTTCCAACAATACTAATTATTTGGAATGCGCTTGATTGTGGAATAATACTGGATAAAGTCTTGTGCAAGAAGTTTTACTTTTGCTCCGTACAAGGATGTTGTCCAATAAAGTATGTACCGTATATGCATAATAACAAGCTGGTTCCTTTGTTACAATGCAAAATTAGCCAAACCCCTCAAATTCTCTGCCATTACCATTCCCCTGCATGAGGATGCATGTGTATTGGGGAAGGAACAGCCTGGTCTGCCAACATTTAAAGTATGTGCACCTTAGCTCTTTATTGGTTAAATACTTTGACCATAAGCAGCTTTCAAACCAGAAAATGAATATTAAAAATTATTATTAGTTATGCAAGTGCAGATTGACATAAAGATGTCTTTTAATGCATGTCCCTTCAAATCATGTTGACCTTTTTGAGTCCTTTTTGGCTCTAAAATCCAGTACTAGGCCGGACATGTGAAAGCATACAGGCCATGATGTCCTAATATTACCGTGCCTGGAGGAAATAAAGATTTAATAAAATACCTATATTTACAATATTTCCAATAATACCGCAATATAAAATTAAACAATCCCACAATAATAATGCAATATAACAAACACCAGACCATAACCAAATATTACCAGCATTTGCAGTAGTGATAAGACTAACATACTGAATTATTAACCAAAACCACAAGGACTGATCCTACCACCCTACAGTGACCATAAACTGTAATGGTAATGTCAGTTCTACACCAGTGCTCTGCAGACCATATGTGTATACTATACAGACGCTCACCGGTGACTTTCTCAACAATCATTCATTTTACCTTTCTTTTCCATTCAACCCAGAGCATCATAACCAATTCTTCCATCCATAACTCATCTCTGCACAGTGTAACACAGACGACTTTGGCTTTTTTTTTCCAGCCCCCTCCTCAAATTCCCCACCTTTACACAAGCCACTGATATGACAAGTACTCTAGTCAGTAATAATGCCCATTCTGTGCCCTGTATAGGAATAGTACCCTGCTCTTGTTCCCCGCACAATAAAAGTACCCCGTGTACCTTTATACAGCAAGTTTCCTCATAATAAGCTATACAGTGCCCAATAGAAATAATGGTCCCCCTGTACCATTTTGTAGAAATCCCCCTGTGCCTCCTTTAACCCCTTCACGCCATATCACGCACATTTGTAATGTTGTGTTCCTACATTGATGCAGGCTCGCATGCCAAGCCTGCATTTTTCCCTGCAGATGATGGCTGATTTAGTCAGCCATCATGTGCCTTTAATAGCTGCGGCCCGCACAGAGCTCCACCTGTGATTGTTAGCCTATTAACCCCTTAGTGACCAATGTCTTTACTGACCTGCATTATAAGAGACTAGCCTCCCCCATGGGTGACAATCTAGCAGCTGTCGGCTGTACTCTATAGCTGATAACTTGCTGCATCAGTCACGATTAATGTTGGTTCCAACTATAGTCATTTAACCCCTTAAATGCTGCTGTCAATAATGACTACAGCATCTAAGTGGTTAAAGCATGGGGGCTCCCTAGGTTCACATTAGTGTTTGAGTCCACAGCGTATCATCCGCATGCGCAAATATATGTTTACGCAGTGTTTATGTGCATCATCATATGCATGATGGAAAAAATCCATTGCGTGTGCATGCCTTTGTATGCATTTTTGCATGCGTTTGAATTGTTTATGCGCATGCGTTCGATATGACAGACAAAAATGGGCATGTCTCATGGGATTTCTATTTACATTTTGAAGAACTCATGTGTATCGAACACATGTGTATGCATGTCCTTGAGTACCAATGCGTTCTCAGACAGTATTGCGTTTTTTTGATGCACTCATCCGCATGCCTGTGCACATTTGACGGATTTGACCGCAAAACGATGCATGCGTATGCAAAAGCATGTAAATGCATGTCCCTGCATACACCATGTTAAATATATGTACGCATGCGGATCTATGTGGATCAAACGCTGCGCACATATACTGTACGCAAATGTGAAACCAGCCTAACCCCATTGGCACCCTGAGATCTTGATCATGTGGTCTTCATGTTTACTATGGCAATTCATGGCCTAATAAAGACCTTAAAATTTTCTACTAAAGCGGCCAGTTCAGAAGTTATGAACATTTTGATGGTAAAATAAATGTCTTCATTCCTGTTATACTAATTTGCATTAATTCCTGAAAAGCACCTGAAGGGTTAATAAACTACCTGAAACCAATTTTGAATTACATGAGGGGTGTGATTTTAAAATGGTATCCCTTTTTGGGGGTTTCCAATATATAGGACCCGCAAAGTCACTTCAAAACTGAATAGGTCTCTATATAAAAAAAAAAAAAAAAAAAAAGTTTTGCAAATTTCCTTGAAAAAATTAAAAATTTACTGCTACATTTTTTAAACCTTCCAAAATGCGAACAAAATAAAACATTTTACAAATGGTGCTTATGTAAAGAAGGCATAAGGAAATGTTATATATTAATGTTTTTGTGTGATATGACTATCTGGATTAAAGGGATAATCATTCAAAGTTTTTCAAAAAATTTACAATTTTCATTTTTGTAAAACTTCTGATTCTTATAAACACAGAAAATTTACCATTATCATAAAGTACAATGTGTTACGAAAACACAATCTCAAAATCAGTGGAATACGTTGAAGTGTTCCAGAGTTATTACTACATAAAGTGACACTGGTCGTTGTTCAAAAGTTTTGCCTGGTCACTAAGGGAATAAATGAACCTGTGCATCACGAAGAGCAGCTTTTAACACTCGCTGGCAGGGGGCATGTAATTCCACCCACCCTGGACTTGAAATCCACCAGAGGAAGGTAGCGGTCTGCTGCCGAAACGCGTTGTGGTCTAATGAAAGGTTTGTTTACCACTAATCCATTGCAGTGTGCTCTATAACCATAGCGCTCCTTAAATTGACCACATATATATTTTTTCCAAAAACATTGATATTCCTCTTGAGGGACTGTGGCTTGAGCAGCTTGGAGCTATAGAGTTCATATCCAGGCAACAGGACCTGAAGTAACGTCATTCTGTGAAGTCAGTGGCATCACGTGACTGGGTCTTGGGCACACGTGACCAGACCAGGATGCACAGCACAGGAGCGATCCCAGAGCTACAGAGCAGGAGAACACTGAGACATCCCCTACCGCAGTTGTGAAGGGGTGCACAACCCTTCCTGGTGAGAGGACAATCCCCCCACCTTTCATTGTAATATCCCAATTAAATCACCTGGTGCTTCTCATGCTGCGCTCTTCCATGTTTATTGTCTTAAATCTACCTTTCTTGCCCATATGTAAACTTTCTACTGTCCAGAATGCTCCTTTTTCTCACCTCTCATTCTAAAACTCAGGGTGGGGGAAAAAAACTCTTACTTTTTCCTCCATTTCACTCAACCCCCTACCCAATTTATTATTGTGTTAAGTGCTGCAGAATTTCTTGGCATTATGTTACCAGTACCACAATAAAGGACATCAGCTTTCCCCTTTCTTACACGTGTAGAGCCTCAGTGTAACCCTTGACTTTGCCCTGTCCTTCAAACCAAACGTCCACACCCTTACCACCTCCTGCTGCCTCCAACTCAAAAATATCTCCAGAATGTCATTACCTCAACCCAAATCTACTAAAATATTAGTGCATGTCCTCATCATTTCCCACCTTAACTACTGCAATATTCTCCTCTGTGGTCTCTTGATTTATACTCTCACCTCACCAGTCCATCCTTAACTCTGCTGCCTGATTAAGCCACCCCTCTCCTTGGTACTCCTCCGCCTCTCCCCACTTCCAATCCCTTAGCTGGCTTTCAGTTCCCCAGCAAATCCAGTTTAAAAGTCTAAAGCTCCCGTCACACACTGCGATCTCGCTAGCGAGATCGCTGCCGAGTCACAAGTTTTGTGACGCAACAGCGATCTCACCAGCGAGATCGCTGTGTGTGACACCTATCAGCGACTGGCATAGAATAGGGACCTGGAAAACGAGAAATGCCTTAACGTGGCTTCCAGGTACACATAACTTGGCCATTTTATGCGCTAAACTTTCTCAATTTTTCATACTTCTAATGCAGTAATGCAATTCATTATTCATTTTTCATGTTTGCATGGTTTGGCGCTCCAGTGTGCTTCCTTTTTTGCTTGAATGTATATGAGTTGGTGACTCTAGGTTAAGCACCTGTTCACACTATGCTTATGCTTAGATGTGACTGTCAGTTTTTGAAATTTGTGCCTTTCAGCGACTGGCCCCCCTGCCGGGTATCGCTGATCGTTGTGGAAAGCCCTGGACATTTTGACGGTTGGTCTCCCGCTGGCCAGTACGCATCGCTGCATGTGGCAGGCGGGAGACCAGCGATCAGCGAGCTGGATCTGGTAACCAAGGTAAACAGCGGGTTTCTAAGCGCGGCACTTAGAAACTCGCTGTTTACATTGGTTACCAGCTCCCTGCACCAGCACGCTGGTATCTAAGGTACACAGCGACGCGTGCTCTCGTCATCTCTGGTGAAGCTGCCGGTTTGGCAGCTCACCAGCAATCCTGACAAGTTCATATCATTGTTGGGATCGCTGGTGAGTCGCTATGTGTGACGAGGCCTTAATTTATAAGGCTGTCCATAATCTTCCTCCTCCATATATATCCAAATTAATTTCCCAATACTTTTATTATTAGAGACAAATCACTGGTCCTCACAAGACCTCCTTCTCTCAACCATTTGCCTCTAAGAATTTACTTGATCATCCTCTATTTTCTGGCATTCCTCACCATGTTCTAATGGCTTCCACATTTGGAACCTTCAGAGGCTACCTGAAAACTCTTCAGGAAAGCCTATAGCCAACAATAACACCTGTTGCCATTTCAACATCAACTGACCTATTGTTTCATTTCCTCTTACTCTGTAGATAGTAAGTCTGGCAGAATACAGTCCTCTTCCCCTTTGTACCACTCTGTCACTGCTGGTCTGTTAGTTGTAATTTATATAGAATCATAGAATCGTAGAGTTGGAAGGGACCTCCTGGGCCATCTGGTCCAACCCCCTGCTCAAAGCAGGATTCGCTAAATCATCCCAGTCAGATGTCTGTCCAGCCTCTGTTTGAAGACTTCCATTGAAGGAGAACTCACCACTTCTCGTGGCAGCCTGTTCCACTCATTGATCACTCTGTCATAAAAATTTTCTAATATCTAATCTGTCTCCTCCCATTCAGTTTCATCCCATTGCTTCTAGTCTTTCCTTGTGCAAATGAGAATAAAGTTGATCCTTCTACAATGTGACAGCCCTGTAGATATTGGTAGACAGCTATTAAGTCTCCTCTCAGTCTTCTCTTTTGCAAACTAAACATTCCCAAATCCTGCAACCTTTCCTCATAAGACAGGGTTTGCAGACCGGTCACCATTCTGGTCGCTCTTTTCTGAACTTGCTCCAGTTTGTTGATGTCTTTTTTAAAATGTGATGCCCAAAACTGGACACAGTATTCCAGATGAGGTCTGACCAAAGAGGAGTAGAGGGCAATAATGACTTCACGTGATCTAGACTGTATGCTTCTGTTTATTCATCCTAGAATTGCATTTGCCTTTTTTGCTGCTGCATCACACTGTTGACTCATATTCAGTCTGTGATCTATTAGTATACCCAAGTCTTTTTCACATGTGCTGTCACTTAGCCCTATTTCCTCCCATTCTGTATATGCTTTTTTCATTTTTATTGCCCAGATGTAGTACTTTGCATTTCTCCCTGTTAAAAACCATTCTGTTAGTTGCTGCCCACTTCTCCAGTTTATTTATATCTTTTTGAATCCTCTCTCTCTCTCTCTCTCTTCTCTAGTATTAGCTATCACTCCTAGCTTTGTGTCATCAGCAAATTTAATCAGTTTACCCTCAATTCCTTCATCTAAATCGTTGATAAAGATGTTGAACAATACAGGGCCCAGGACAGAGCCCTGTGGTACCCCACTTGAGACATTCTTCCAACTGGATGTGCAGCCATTTACGACCACTCTTTGGGTCCGATCACTAAGCCAGTTATGAATCCACCTAACAGTTGCCTTGTCCATTCCATACTTAGTCATTTTTTCAATAAGGATTGTATGAGATACTTTGCTGAAGTCAAGATATACTATATCTACAGCATTTCCTTGATCCACCCAATCAGTGATTCCGTCATAGAAGGAAATTAAGTTAGTCTGACATGACTTATTAGTTACAAACCCATGCCGACTCTGTTTAATCACTTCATTCTTATCCAGGTACTGACATACATGTTGTTTAATAATTTGTTCAAAGATCTTTCCTGGTATAGAAGTCAGACTCACCGGCCTATAGTTGCCTGGGTCCACCTTCTTCCCCTTTTTGAAGATAGGAACAACATTTGCTCTTCTCCAGTCTTCTGGCACTTCTCCTGTTCTCCAAGAATTTTCAAAGATTATGGAGAGGGGTTCAAAAATTTCTTCTGCTATCTCCTTCAGTACTCTGGGGTGTAATTCATCTGGACCTGGAGACTTGAATTCATTTAGGTTAGCTAAGTGTTTCCTCACTATCTTTCTGTTTATAGATATCCTGGATTCTTCTATTGCCTTAATAGGACAGTGAAGAACAGTTGATGTTACATTTCCTTTCTGAGAGAAAACAGATGCAAAATAGGAATTTAAAAGTTCGGCCTTCTCAACATCCTGTCTTACCATTTCATAATTTTCATCCTGTAAAAATCCTATAGCATCTTTGACTTTTCTTTACTTTTGACATATCCCCAAAATCCTTTATTATTGCTTTTGACATCTCTTGCAAGCCTCAACTCATTTTCAGCTTTAGATAATCTGATTTGTGCCCTGCAGGTTCTGCAGACAGCATTATATTCTTTAGATATGCCTCCCTCTTTCCATTTTATAAACATTTTTTTCTTCCTTTTTAGCATGTGCTTAAGTTCTGTGTTCATCCATCCTGGTATCCTTAAATGCTTCCTATTCTTCCCTCTTTTCGGAATGGTTAACAACTGTGCTTTGAGAATTTCATTTTTCAAGATTTCCCATCCTTCCTGGACATTTTTGTCTTTAAGGATATCCAGCCATTGGATCCCTCCAATTCTCTTTCGGAATCCCTTAAAATCTGCCTTTCTGAAATCTATCCTTGACGTCTGAGTCTTCACAGGTCTTCCGCCTCTAGTTATCCAAAATTCTAAAATAGCATGGTCGCTACCTCCTAGGGTCCCAGCCACTTTTACCTCAACCATTTCCTCCCTGTTTATAAGGATTAGATCCAAGGTAGCAGTTCCCCTTGTTTATATATGTAACCCTTTTCATATGCACATGTTGTGGAATCAACTTTGCTTTAAAAATAAATTGTTACAATAACCTATACATACAAGTTAACATTGGATCAGATTGCCGTTCTTGTTAGAAGTTCTTGGGAAATAAACTATTGGTTGCACTTGGCAATGCATGTCCTTAGCTATGGCGCTAGTGTTGATAAATGTCAGACAGTGATCTGAAAAGGCAGGTGAGGCACATGACCAGCTGCCCAACTCATATACAGCACAGTTACATTTAGAGTACTCAGCAAAATGTTACCTCCTTAGGGGGGCTCCCAAGTAGGTTGATGTCAGTGCCATTTAGAAACACATTACAATGTGTTAAATAGACTCATTTGCATGTAATGTCCCTCTAGAGTCCTGTTTAGCATATTGGTGGCTGAGTGAGGGGCATGCCACAACATGAATGGAAATGCCATGTTTTAGAGCCTTTCATAGTAGTAAACCAATATTCATTCAGGATCCATATTTCTTCGGTCCTTTTCATATGAATTGCTCTATCTTCAGTTTGTGGATCATCACTGGCTGCTTAGGGAATCGAGGCTCCCAAATGAATCATTACATAGACCATTTTTAACAAATAAATTTGCTATTTCCTACACTTAAAGAAAAAATAAAAAACGTAAGCTTTTTTTAGCGGTTTTTAAGCGGATTTACCAAAAAGTCCGCTTAAAAGAAGCATCCCATTCATTTTAATGCATTTTGCACTTTTTGTGCATATTGATGCATTTTTTTCCGCGAAAAAAACGCTTCCCGGTAAAAAACACAGCATGCTCATTAATTTTGCGGAAAATTCTGCATTTCTTGCTATTTTCAATGTGTCTGGGGATGCACGGAAAAAAACCGCATAAAAACGCGCGTTTTTATGCAGAAATTTTCTGCATACGTGTGCACATAGCCTGAGACTGGGGACACGTGGAAAAAAATGCATAAAAAACGTGCGTTTTCTGGGAAGGAGTCCGGTTTTCATGCAGAAACTTTCTGCATAAGTGGGCACATAGCCTTAAGGGGGTTTTACACGTCGCGATATCGCTAGCAATATCGCTATAACGTCACTGGTTTTGTCACGTTATAGCGATATTGCTAGCGATATCGCTATGTGTGATACTTTCCTCCGACCGGCTCCCCCGCTGTCCATCGCTGATCGGGCGGCTCCATTTCTCGTCGTCAGCTTCCTGCTGGGCTTCCTGCTATGTGAGACGAGCGACGCTGGACGCGGGCGGGAGGACGTCAGGATCGCTGTGTGTGAAAGGTGAGTATCGTGCGCTGCGTCGCTGCTGCATCGCTGTGAGGTCTTCCTGTGTGGAAGCTCACTAGCGATCATTTAGCGATGCACCAGCGATCCTGACCGGGTCGGATGGCTGGTGCGATCGCTGGTGCATCGCTAAATGTAAAAGGGCCTTTAGTGTTCAGTCTCTAACATTCATGGCAATAAGAATGTCAGTCTCAAAACATTTGTGGTATAATCACATTACATACAGTTGAGCTACCCCCAACAGTGATCACTTAACATTGACTGAGGTGTGACTTCCCATCCTAATTATATTGAACCCTATATGTAAATGTTTTACACCCACCACAAGATCCTAGTGTATCTCTTGCACTGAGACGTGTGTAAGGTTGGAAAACCTGTCTGTTCTAGACTAGAAGCATAGCAAACCCTTCAAATATTCCCATTTGCCACCAAAATCCTCAAATCACTAAGTTAATATTGTCTTAATTCAGCCACTCTTATAGGCATTCCTATATCAGAATGTCCAAGCCTAGCGTTTTATCACTGGTGTGTGCTTTTGAAATATAATCATGGGACTTGCTCTTGTGCCTAAACCGGCACCTTTGGGACTACCCAAACATTATACAGTACAGACCAAAAGTTTGGACACACCTTCTCATTCAAAGAGTTTTCTTTATTTTCATGACTATGAAAATTGTAGATTCACTCTGAAGGCATCAAAACTATGAATTAACACATGTGGAATTATATAATTAACAAAAAAGTGTGAAACAACTGAAAATATGTCTTATATTCTAGGTTCTTCAAAGTAGCCACCTTTTGCTTTGATTACTGCTTTGCACACTCTTTGCATTCTCTTGATGAGTTTCAAGAGGTAGTCACCGGAAATGGTCTTCCAACAGTATTGAAGGAATTCCCAGAGATGCTTAGCACTTGTTCGCCCTTTTGCCTTCACTCTGCATTCCAGCTCACCCCAAACCATCTCGATTGGGTTCAGGTCCGGTGACTGGAGGCCAGGTCATCTGGCATAGCACCCCATCACTCTCCTTCTTGGTCAAATAGCCCTTACACAGCCTGGAGGTGTGTTTGTGGTCATTGTCCCGTTGAAAAATAAATGATTTCCCAACTAAATACAAACCAGATGGAATAGCATGCCGCTGCAAGATGCTGTGGTAGCCATGCTGGTTCAGGATGCCTTCAATTTTGAATAAATGCCCAACAGTGTCACCAAAGCACCCCCACCATCACACCTTCTCCAACATGCTTCACGGTGGGAACCAGGCATGTAGAGTCCATCCGTTCACCTTTTCTGCGTCGCACAAAGACACGGTGGTTGGAACCAAAGATCTCTAATTTGGACTCATCAGACCAAAGCACAGATTTCCACTGGTCTAATGTCCATTCCTTGTGTTCTTTAGCCCAAACAAGTCTCTTCTGCTTGTTGACTGTCCTTAGCAGTGGTTTCCTAGCAGCTATTTTACCATGAAGGCCTGCTGCACAAAGTCTCCTCTTAGCAGTTGTTGTAGAGATGTGTCTGCTGCTAGAACTGTGTGTGGCATTGAACTGATTTCTAATCTGAGCTGCTGTTAACCTGTGATTTCTGAGGCTGGTGACTTGGATGAACTTATCCTCCGCAGCAGAGGTGACTCTTGGTCTTCCTTTCCTGGGGCGGTCCTCATGTGAGCCAGTTTCTTTGTAGCGCTTGATGGTTTTTGCCACTGCACTTGGGGACACTTTCAAAGTTTTCCCAATTTTTCGGACTGACTGACCTTCATTTCTTAAAGTAATGATGGCCACTCGTTTTTCTTTAATTAGCTGCTTTTTTCTTGCCATAATACAAATTCTAACAGTCTATTCAGTAGGACTATCACCTGTGTATCCACCAGACTTCTGCACAACACAACTTATGGTCCCAACCCCATTTATAAGGCAAGAAATCCCACTTATTAAACCTGACAGGGCACACCTGTGAAGTGAAAACCATTTCCGGTGACTACCTCTTGAAGCTCATCAAGAGAAAAGAGTGTGCAAAGCAATAATCAAAGCAAAAAGGTGGCTACTTTGAAGAACCTAGAATATAAGACAGTATTTTCAGTTGTTTCACACTTTTTTGTTAATTACATAATTCCACATGTGTTAATTCATAGTTTTGATGCCTTCAGAGTGAATCTACAATTTTCATAGTCATGAAAATAAAGAAAACTCTTTGAATGAGAAGATGTGTCCAAACTTTTGGTCTGTACTGTATATCAAAAACTTGGTAGCCATTTTTCAATTTCTAATGTGTGTGGTTATGACTTTCAAAGAAAAAAAAGGTTTTGGTACTGTGTTAGCCAGTTAAAAGGTATCATAACTACAAGATTGATTGTTCTCAGTGGGAGAAAATCTGGTTATGACTTTGAAATGGTGGCTAGTGAACCCATATGCATGAAAGATCCACAGGCTATATGGCGGCTATATAGCTATTAGGCGCAATGATGTCTACATCTAACTGTATAAAAAGGAGCAATCATAGGGATGGGCAATTAATTTTCCCAAGGTACAAAAAGAGAATTACTGTAATTTTAGATAGGGCCAAACCAATAGGCTGAAATTTAGGTTTGCTCAATATGAAACACAGGTATTACATACCTGGTAATGTGTTTTTTCATGAGACATGACGGCACCACGAGAGAGGGGATCCGCCCAACAAGGACAGGAAACCTTCAAGATAAAAGGGGCGGCTCCTCTCTCCGCATCAGTTGTTTTACAGAGCACGAGAGGACCTCCGCAGGTTAGTGTACATATAAATAATACATCCTATACACAACTAAATTTCCGACACCAAGGGAGTGAATAATGCTAATAATGCACCCAACTAATGATGTGATCAATAGGGAGGGAATATAAGGGTGCCGTCATGTCTCATGAAACATGGATTTTTGTGAGTACTCACCGTAAAATCCTTTTCTCCGAGACGCTCATTGGGGGACACAGGTACTGTGGGTGTATGCTACTGCTGTCTGGAGGCTGACACTAAGTATACAAAAAAAAGTTAGCTCCTCCTTCGCCACATACACCCTCGCCCCGTTTGCGGGCGGAAACCAGTTTAGTGCAACAGCAGTAGGAGAACACAGAACAAATTAGCCTTACGCAGAATACCGTATGTCTGAAAAAGGACCACCCTACTCCTAAAATGGAATTATACTAAAATAAACAAGAGCCAACTGGCTCATAGGGTGGGTGCTGTGTCCCCCAATGAGCGTCTCGGAGAAAAGGATTTTAAGGTGAGTACTCACAAAAATCCATGTTTCTCCTTTGTCTCATTGGGGGACACAGGTACTGTGGAACGTCCTAAAGCAGTCCCTGAGTGGGAAGCCAACTCACCGATCCAAGCCGCATGCCCTCCTGTCTAAAGGTGCGCCACTGCTGCTTGGAGAATTTTTTTCCCAGGCTCGCATCTGACAAAGCCTGAGTATGCACATTGTAATGCTTAGAAAAAGTATGCAGGCTGGACCAGGTTGCCGCCTTGCATACCTGCTCTGCCAAAGCCTGGTGCCGAAGCGCCCAAGAGGCGCCCACTGCCAGAGTAGAGTGCACACCTATCCCTGTTGGAATCGGTGTGCCTCTAATACGGTACGCCTCTTGAATAGTTAGACGAATCCATCTGGCTATGGTCGACCTTGAGGCTGCGAGCCCCTTCCTGCGCCCTCCGGGGATAACAAACAGCAAGTCTGTCTGGCGAAAAGGTGCTGTCCTCAACACATACCTCCTGAGCGCTCTCACTAGGTCCAACGTGTGGAGCGCCCCTATGTATTGCTCTGGACAAAATGAAGGCAGAACAATGTCCTCATTAATGTGGAAAGAGGACACGACCTTTGGCAGAAAGGGAGGAGCTGGTCTAAGGACTACCTTATCCTTGTAAAAAGTCAGGAACGGTGCTCTACAAGATAGGGCTGCCAACTCCGAGACCTGCCTAATGGAAGTTATGGCTAACAAGAATACGACCTTCCTGGAAAGATATGATAATAAAATTTCTTGCAACTGTTCAAAAGGAGCCTCCTGCAGGACACTCAGGACCAGGTTAAGGTCCCAGGCGTCTATGGGCGCTCTAAAGGGGGGCACCAAATGAGAGACCCCCTGAACGAACATCTTGACCTGCATATTAGTAGCGATCCTTCGCTGAAAGTGGACAGACAAGGCCGATATCTGCCTCCTAAGGGAACTTGGGGCCAATCCTGCGTCTAGGCCTGACTGAACAAAAGCCAGGATGTTGGGAACCAAGAAGGACATCAGTGGCGGATTAAGTGGACTATGGGCCCGGGGCTGTTCATAAAACCTGGGCCCCTGTACCCCCCTTCCCACCTGAGCGCTGCGGTCCCCGTGCGGGAATTGACAGCCGTACGGACCGCAGCACTTGGTTTGCTGCGGGTCCATACGGAAAACCCGCCACCATTCCACCACGTGTGGACATGGCCTAAAAAGACGTTGCACATAAGCTGTAGGCCTACGGCCAATACGCACAAAATCGCCCAACGTGATCCTGGCCATAGGGGATCCACTTTAATGTCCCCACTTTAATTTGAAGTCCCCTATCACCCACTCACTTCATCTGCAGTGCCGCTTCATCATTTGCAGCCCCTTATCCCCACTTCCATTTTATCATGTGCAGTCCCCTTCCCCCCCAACTTCATGTGCAGCCCCACTCCCCCATCATCATGTGCAGTTAATTTTACCCCTTCATCATGTGCAGTCCCCCTTACCCCCAATTCATCATGTGCAGTCCCACTTACCCCTAATTCATCATGTTCAGTCCCACTTACCCCTTAATTCATCATGTGCAGTTCCCCTTACCCCCTAATTCATCATGTGCAGTCCCACTTACCCCTTAATTCATCATGTGCAGTCCCACTTACCCCTTAATTCATCATGTGCAGTCCCACTTACCCCTTAATTCATCATGTGCAGTCCCACTTACCCCTTAATTCATCATGTGCAGTCCCACTTACCCCTAAATTCATCATGTGCAGTCCCACTTACCCCTAAATTCATCATGTGCAGTCCCACTTACCCCTTAATTCATCATGTGCAGTCCCCCTTATCCCCCCACTTCATCATGTGCAGCCCCACTTATCCCCCCACTTCATCATGTGCAGCCCCACTTATCCCCCCACTTCATCATGTGCAGCCCCACTTATCCCCCCACTTCATCATGTGCAGCCCCACTTATCCCCCACTTCATCATGTGCAGCCCCACTTATCCCCCACTTCATCATGTGCAGCCCCACTCATCCCCCCTTCATCCTGTGAAGCCCCCACTCATCCCCCCTTCATCCTGTGAAGCCCCCACTCATCCCCCCTTCATCCTGTGAAGCCCCCACTCATCCCCCCTTCATCCTGTGAAGCCCCCACTCACCCCCTTCATCCTGTACAACCCCAGTCACCCCCTGTCATCATATACAGCCCCCAGTCACCCCCCCGTCATCATATACAGCCCCCAGTCACCCCCCGTCATCATATACAGCCCCCAGTCACCCCCCTTCATCATATACAGCCCCCAGTCACCCCCCCTTCATCATATACAGCCCCCAGTCACCCCCCCTTCATCATATACAGCCCCCAGTCACCCCCCCTTCATCATATACAGCCCCCAGTCACCCCCTCTTCATCATATACAGCCCCCAGTCACCCCCTCTTCATCATATACAGCCCCCAGTCACCCCCTCTTCATCATATACAGCCCCCAGTCACCCCCTCTTCATCATATACAGCCCCCAGTCACCCCCCTTCATCATATACAGGCCCCAGTCACCCCCCTTCATCATATACAGGCCCCAGTCACCCCCCCTTCATCATATACAGGCCCCAGTCACCCCCCCTTCATTGTGTACAGCCCCCAGTCACCCCCCCTTCATTGTGTACAGCCGTCAGCCCCCACTCACCCCCTCCCCCATTTAATTCATTTTATAAATAAAAAAAAAATAAAAAAAGTTCCCCATACTTACCTCGCAGCCGGCTCGCTACCCAGCAGCGCCTCTGCTTTCAGCATCCTACGGGACATGTCGGCGCGTGCACGATGACGTCATCGCGCACGCCCGACATCTGACCCGGAAGTACAGCCGGAGCTGAGCAGCCGTCAAGGTGACGGCCGTGCACAGCTCCCGGCCCCTCATAGAATGTGACGCGGGCGGCTGTCTGCTGCCGGCGGCGTCACAGCACAGGGCACGGCCGGCCCTGTACAGGTGCTGGGGGAGCGGTCCGGGGGGCATTTGCCTCTCTGCCACCCGGCCCAGCCCGCCCCTGGGCCCCCAAAAAACCTTGGGCTCGGGGCGACCGCCCCATCCGCCCCTATTAAGATCCGCCATTGAGGACAGTGGTGCAACCCCGTGCTCTCGACACAAAAGAAAACCTTCCAACTGTTATGGTAAATTCTTGCCGAGGTAGGCATCCGGCAGCTAACCATTGTAGCAACCACTTCACGCCCAAACCCCGCCTGGGTTAGAATCCAAGATTCAACGGCCATGCAATCAAACACAAGGCCCCTGAGTTCGGGTGGCAGATCGGCCCCTGAGACAGCAAGTCTGGCCGTTTCGGCAAACGCCAAGGAATGTCTGCGAGGAGCTACACTAGATCCGCGTACCATGCCCGACGGGGCCAGCAGAATTGCCGGACCCCCTCTGTCTTAATTTTTCTTATGACCCTCGGAAGTAGCAGGAGCGGGGGAAACAGGTATGGGAGCCGAAACTGGTTCCATGGTAGGACCAACACATCCACTGCGATTGCTCGCGGGTCTTGAGACCGAGCGACTAACACGGCCACTTTGGCGTTTTCCCTGTAGGCCATCAGATCCACATCCGGAGTCCCCCACTGTTGGCAAATCTGCTGGAAGACCACGGGGTGCAGGGACCATTCCCTGGCCGTGACACCCTGCCGGCTTAGGAAATCTGCTGCCCAATATTCCATGCCTGGTATGTGGACTGCTGAGATCACAGAGTGGTTCCACTCGGCCCAGCGTAGCACATGCTCTATCTCGCTCATGGTTGCCCTGCTGTGCGTGCCTCCCTGGTGATTCACGTACGCCACCGTCGTTGCGTTGTCCGATTGAACCCGGACCGGACGACCTGCTAGAAAGTACTGGAAATGTTGCAGTGCCAACTGCACCGCTCGAATCTCCAACAAGTTGATCGGGAGGCGTGCCACCTGATGCGACCATTGCCCCATAGCCGTGTGATGGCGGAAAACTGCTCCCCAACCGAGAAGACTCGCATCGGTTGTGATCACCAACCATTGTTCTGGGGGAAAGGGCTTCCCCTGAAGAGGAGTCACGCGTCCACCACTGAAGTGACCGTCTGACTCGAGAGGACAACCTGCACTGATGCTCGAGCGTGAATGGACTCTTGTCCCAAGATGTCAAAAGAGCATGCTGCAGGGGACGAAGATGAAATTGGGCAAACTGAATCGCTTCCATTGCCGCCACCATCCTCCCTAGAACCCTCATCACGAACCGAATGGTGTGAGGGCCTGGTTGTTGAAGATTCCGAACTCCCTGCCGGAGCGCTCGAACCTTGTCCTGAGGGAGAATTACCAACCCTCGGGAGGTGTCGAAAATCATCCCTAGGAATGAAATCCTCTGAGCTGGGACAAGGGACGACTGGGACCAACCATCCTAGGCGAGATAGGGTATCCAGCGTGATGCTGACATTTTCCTTGCATGCCCAAAAGGACGGACCCTTCACTAAGAGGTCGTCTAAATACGGTAAAACCATTATGCCCCGAGAATGTAGAAAGGCCATGACGACCGCCATTACCTTCGTGAACACACTGGGGGGAGGTGGCCAACCCGATAGGCAGAGCCACAAATTGGAAATGCTGACCATCGGTTGCAAAACGTAGGAATCTTTGATGCGGGGGAAAAATAGGGACGTGCAGGTAAGCATCCTGGACATTGATCGAGGCCAAGTACTCTCCCTGCTCCATGGTCGATATGACTGAACAGAGAGATTCCATTCGAAAGTGCCTGATTCTGATGAACCTGTTCAGGAGCTTTAGGTCCAAAACCGGCCTTACTGACCCGTCCCTCTTGGGGACCGCGAACAGGTTGGAATAAAAACCTTGAGTTCTTTCGCACTCTGGTACAGGGACAATGACCCCGTTGCGCTGCAGTACCTTGATGGCCCCTAGCAATGCCTCTGCCTGGGACTCTGCTTTGGGAAGCCGGGAAAGGGAAAAAAAAAAAAAAAAAAAAAAAAAATTGGAGGATCTGACATTCTATTTTGTACCCCAACGACACCAATTCCGCCACCCAAGCGTCGCGTGCCACCGGGACCCAGACGTGGCAGAACCTGAGTAGACGTCCGCCCACTCTGCGGTCTTCGGGTACCGGATGCCCCGAGTCACTGAGGGCCTCTGGGACCTGGCCCCCCTTGACCTGGGCGGGCGGCCTCGCATCCTGCCCAGCGGGTTGGCTCTATACGTGACCTCACGCTCCTTGTCCTGGTTGTAGCGAGCTGGGGCGGAAGAACTGGCCGCTGCCATCCACCCGGGGCTGCGAAATGCTCAAAAGCATGCCTGAGGCTGACGAAATGGCAGTTTACTTTTCTGCTGTGGGAGAAAGCTGCTTTTTCTTCCCGTAGCATCTGAGATCAGTTTGTCTAATTTTTCCCCAAATAGGCAGCTACCCTGATAAGGCAGGGAAGTCAAGGATTTCTTGGAAATTGAATCAGCCCGCCATAGCCTTAACCACAGGGCTCTCCTAATGGCGATTGCATTCACCGCCGCTAGTGCTGCGCAATTAGCCGCATCCAAGGACGCATTGATCAAATAGTCACCTGCCATCACGATCTGACCTGCTATCTCAGACACCTCTGTCGGCAGGTCTCCATCCTGTAGGACCTTATTTAAAGAATCTGACCATGACATCATGGCCTTGGCTACCCATGTTGCCGCAAATGAAGGAGAGAGTGCTGATCCTGATGCCTCATACACCGAGCGGGCTAAACTCTCTATGAGCCGGATCCGTGGGATCTTTAATGGAAGAAACACTAGGCACCGACAAGGTTCTTGAGGCCAGACGTGACACTGGGGGATCCACAACCGGAGATTCCGCCCATCCCTTACAGTGCTCTGGTGCAAACGGATCTCGTTTCTAGCGTTTTTTGTCCCGAAAAACGCTTGTCTGGACGTTCCCTGTGTCGCTGCACTATGTCCTCGAACTCTGGATGAGTGCTAAACACTATGCGGTCGTCTGGCCTTCTTAAAGGATACCTTATGACCTGCGGGTTAGGGAGACGTCCTCCTCAATACCCAAAGTTTGATTGACAGCCTCAATGAGACTGTACAGTCTCCTGACACCCCGGAGTATCCAGGTCCAAGGAATCCTCCACGTCATAACCTGAGCTTTGCTCGCTCCCAGAAAATGGTGACAGTGAGCGAGACGCCGCACTCACGGATGCCGAAGCACCGGAGGGGCCCGGAGACGCAGTGTGGGTTCTCTTCCTATGCATCTGTCTAGAGAGAGTGCGGCCCCTGCAGGCTGGAGGCTCTGGTGAGGTGGATGAACCCTCCCAAACAGGCGAGCCGTCGTCTCTACCCCTATCCGGGGCCTGAAGGGTCTCAATCGCCTTCGTAAGCGAAACCATGGACCGAGAGAGTGATAACGCCCATTCCGGGGGATCCAGACCCCTGGGCTCTGTCGCAGAGGAGGGCTCCTGGGCACGTTCGGAGTCACAGGCCTCACAATTTATTAGTCTGCGCTCGTGGGAACATAACCCCACAGGATACACATGCGGCATAAAGGAACGTGTGCGTTTTTCCTTTCCCAGACATATTGCTGATTAGGCCAAATTTATGAAAGTTCAAGGGGAAAGGAGGAGGAGGATAACCTTTCAATGCACGTAGTGTGGCTCCGGGACGGGGTCGCACTTACCCTGCTGCTGTGTGTCCCCCCCCACCCTGGGTCTGCCTCCAATGCGCTCCTTCACCTCTGGGTAGGCTGCGAATGCTCTCCAGGTCGCGGCCTACCCTGCACTGAAGCCGGGGCCTCAATTTTATCCGGCGCCCACCCTAGTCACGGGGGGCGGCGCCGGATACGACGCCATGCCGGGTGGCGGAACTTCCGCCCGTGCCCTAAGCCGAAGCCGCGGGCTAAATTAGACACCGTCCGCCAGCACGTGCTGGCAGCCCCGCTACCCCGGCGATCCGGTCCTTCATGCCGCTCTTCTCCACTGGTGGTGCAGGTCTGCGGCCCTCCTGTCGGACACAGCCACACGCAGGTACCAGGAGGGAGGAGGGGAGGAGGAGAGGGAGAGAGGTGAGGGAGAGAGGCGGGGGGGTGGGGGGGTAATGGCATTTGCAGATCGCAGCCCTAGCCCCATTATACACAGTGGAAAGCCCTCAGGGGACTTCATGGTGTGAACTCCAAAAAACGCTGCCCAGGGCCCTCCCCAGCTCCATACTTGTCACTGGTAGCAGCACCTGGGGTATTTCATTTTAGGACGTGCAGGCACCCTAACTCCATCCGCCTAACAGGGGCGAGGAGAGGGCCCGTCCGCCGCCATGCAGCACCGCCGTCTTGCGTTGGTGGAGCAGAGGGGGCCGCACAGACTAGTCTTGTGCCTCTGTGCAAGCCTATGGTTTCAATACCTAGGGGTGGACAGGGCCAAGTCTGGCATAATGTCCAACGTCGCAGGAAAGGATGCGTGGAGGGACACTCACACGTGCTCGCCCATTGATGGTTTGGGGAAATCAGATCCTTTCAATAGGATGCGTTGCCCCTGTCTTTTCTTCTTAAAATAAAACAGAAAAATAGATGTCTGGGGAAAAGTCCCAGAGATGTCCCTCGGTGTGGGAAAGGATACGCGGAGGCGATACTCAACGCGTGCTCGCCCGTTGATGGTTTGGGGAGATCGGACCCTTTCAATAGGATCCGTCGCCCCTGTCTCCTCTTCATAGCAAGAAACCAAAAGAAAAAAAAAAATAGTCTGGAGAAATCCAGACTGCGTGTGCCTCCATAGGACACTAAGCAAAAAACTGGTTTCCGCCCGCAATCGGGGCGAGAGTGTATGCGGCGGCGCTAACTTTTTTTTGTATACTTCGTGTCAGCCTCCAGACGGCAGTAGCATACACCCACAGTACCTGTGTCCCCCAATGAGACGAAGGAGAAAAAAAAAACATTACCAGGTATGTAATACCAGTGTTTTTCCATTCTACATGACGGCACCACAAGAGAGTTAGTTATTGTATTCTCTTCAGGGAGGGATCACTGCTTGTAACACTTCTCCCGAATGCGAGATCAGAGGTAGCAGATAGGTCTAATCTATAATGTTTGAAAAAGGTAGACGGAGAGGACCAAGTGGCCGCCTTACAGATTTAGTCGATGGAGGAGTCAGCTCTCTCTGCCCAGGACATCGCCATGGCCCTCGTGGAGTGGGCTTTTAGGCTCTCTGGAACAGCCCTGCCTGCACTACTATACGCTAGCATGATGGCCTCTCTCACCCATCTAGCTATAGTCTGTTTAGAGGCTTTATGGCCCTTTCTTGCCCCCTGGTATGAGACAAATAAGGCCCTCTGCTTTCTCCAGGGCTTTGTCATCTCTAAATACTGCAGGATACATCTCCTAACGTCTAGGCAATGAAGCCTTTTTACTAGGGTTAGGACAAAAGGATGGTAAGACTATCTCCTGAGCCCTATGGAATTTTGAAACCACCTTGGGAAGGTATGCTGGATCTAACTTTAAACACAACTCTATCATCCATGACCTGTGTATGGAGGGTGTTGTGAGTTCCTTTTTCCCTTCACCATTGAGGTCTGATGAACTCCCTCTCTGGTGAAGGAAGGTAGTGAGACTGATTACCAAACACCTGGGCAGCTAGATGATAACTGGGTGGCTGGAATTGAGGACTGGATATAAGGCTGCCGATGCCCTTCTTCCTGGCTGGTGATTTTCCTGCTGGATTCTTGGAGACCAGTCTGATTCCTGCATCTCAAAGCTAAGTTTTTTGATTCTGTTATGATGAGTCACCAAAGGAGGAAAAAACAAAATACCAGCTAAGTCCTGAAAAACCAGAGAGGTTGGCAGCTATCGGATTGCAGACACCTGAACCTATCCACAACAACTAGTAGTAGCCGTGGGGGGTTCCTACGGTGCCCTAGACCCCTCGATCACAGCCGGAGAACTATATAGCCTAAAGACAGAAAGGGGAAAAACTAAACTGCCCCAGAGCAGACCCCAAAGCAATAGGCAGCCCCCAACATATGACAGTGAAGCAAGATGAAAACACTAACACAGATAGAAAGATAGGTTGAGCAAATGATGGGGCCCAAGCTAACTACATAGGACAGGATAGGAAAGCTGCTGTCTGCCATCCGCAAAAACCCTATCAAAATGAGCCAACCGACTGATAGGAAAAACAGGCCCTGAAGTCGCTAGGCTTCAAAAGACTATATCAGCACTCTGGTATATTCTGAAGACAGAGCAAAAGATCAACAGATCAGAGACAAAAATGGAATTCAGCTCACCCCCGGCCGGGGATGGCAGAACTCCCAAAAAACAAGGCAAGACAAAAACCAAACTGAAGAGTACAAAGAAGAGCAGAAAAACTTAGCTTTGAGATGCAGGAATCAGACTGGTCTCCAAGAATCCAGCAGGAAAATCACCAGCCAGGAAGAAGGGCGTCGGCAGCCTTATATCCAGTCCTCAATTCCAGCCACCCAGGTGTTTGGTAATCAGTCTTACTACCTTCCTTCACCAGAGGAGGGAGTTCATCAGACCTCAATGGTGTAGGGAAAAATGAATTCACAACAGGAGGGTCTGCTGAGTGCCATTAATAAGGCTGTCTTTAAAATTAACACTTTATCTAACATTGTATTTAGCGGTTCAAACGGACTTTCTGTCAGAGATGATACGACTAAATTTAGATCTCAAGGAGGAGGAGGAGGAGGAGACGGGACAGAGTTAGCTCTAGTATAGGCCCGGATAAACCTGGCCACCCATCTATTGTTTGCCAGGTCGCAGTTGAATAAGGCTGCCAGGGCTGAGACGTGCACCGTCAGGGTGCTGACCGCTAACCCAAACTCTAAACCTTTCTGCAGAAACTCCAGTGCTGCCCCTGTCGGGACTTCCTCCTCCCGTATTGGGCCTGAGGTAGATAAATGTTTCCATATCCTTCCTTAAATTTTTGTAGTCACTGGTTTTCTGCTACTGAGTAAGGTGAATATTAGTCCCGCTGAGAAACCTTTTTTCTCTAACAGTGACCTTTCAAATTCCAGGCTGTCAAATGCAGCCCGGACTTCGGCGGGTGATTGAAGGGACCCAGTGTTAGAAGGTCGTGGTCCTCTGGGAGCACCCATGGGTCCGTCACCGACATCACTCTCAGCCAGTAGAACCATGGTCTTTTCTGCTAGAAGGGAGCTATTATTCTGGCTTGGTCCTCCTTGATCTTCCTCAGAACTGCTGTAATGAGGCATATTGAAGGGAAGGTGTACGGGAGACCTGATGGCCACTCTATCCTGAAGGTGTCTACTGCCAATGGTCTGTCTGCAGGACTTAGGGAGCAGAATTTTTGAACCTTCCTGTTGGTTTCTGAGGCGAAGAGATCTATGATGGGTTTCCCCACATATGCACAATCAGTTGAAAAATTGACTCTTAGGCACCATTCTCCTTGCCTCAATTGGTTCCTGCTCAGAAAGTCTGCCTTTAGATTGTCCACGCCTCGGATATGCAGGGCCGATAATGAAAGGAACTGGTGTTCCGCCAGAGTCCTGATCCTTTTTGCTATTTGCATCAGGGACTGAGAACGGGTGCCCCCCTGGTGGTTCACATATGCGACCGCTGTTCGGTTGTCTGATAGGACTCTCACATGGTGTCCTCTTAGGTGTGTCAACAATCCTTTCAGTGCCCTTTCAATTGCCAGTAGTTCCCAATCGTTTGAGGATAGATTTTTTCCTCCTGAGCCCAGGGATCCTGGAGCCATAGTGTGTCTAAGTGGGCTCCCCACCCCCAAGGACTGGCGTCTGTTGTGACCACCTTGGAGGCTGTGTATGTCCAGGGAACTCCTCTCGGAGTAACCACCACCTGAGTGACTGGAGAACAGGGTCTGGGAGGGTGAGCTTCTGCTCTAACTGTCCCTGAAGCCTCAGGTCGTTTTGTAGCATGCACCACTGAAGTTCTCTTGTGTGGAACTGGGCCCATTTTACCGCTGGTATGCAGGAGGTGAAAGACCCCAACACCGACATGGCCCTTCTCAGTCATTTCTGTTTATTTAATATTGTCATGATTAGATTTTTGATCTGTTCTTCTTTCTCCTCTGGGAGACAACACTCCTGCACTACCGAGTCTATTGTTAAGCCTAAGAAATTCTGGATCATTGCTGGTTCCAGTCTGGACATCTTGAGGTACAGCTGCCCATCCCAGTGTCTGTAGTGTTTCCATCACTATTTTGACTTGTTCGTGACAGTGAGAGAGATCTCTTCAAACTATCAAGAAGTCGTCCAGATATGGTATTACCAGAGTGTCTTTTTCCCTGAGATGCGCCGTGACCTCTGCAATTAATTTCATGAAGACTCTGGGGGCTATTGCTACCCCAAAGGGCAGAGCCCTGTATTGGAAGTGACGCCATTGAGACCTCATCTGGACCACCACCCTGAGGTATTTGCGCTCTTGTTGCCGGATTGGGACATGATAGTAAGCGTCCTTGAGGTCCAGGACTGCCATGTAGCACTGAGGAAAGAGGAGCTTCACCGCCAACCTTATTGTTTCCATTTTTAATGATGGGCCTATCAAATATTTGTTGAGGCCTCTCAGATTTATAATCGTCCTCCAGGAATTGTCTTTTTTTTTTTTATGGGAAATAGGGGAGTGTAAAACCCTTCCCCCTTTTCCGGAACTTCTTCCAGGACACATTTGTCTAGGAGTGATAATACTTCCCCCCCCTCTAGACTTTCTTGCTTTTCTTGGGATGACTGTACTGGAGTCTGCATGTATCTTTGTGGCGGCCAGTGGTGGGATCTTATCTCCAGACCTGACCCTACAATTTGTCAGATCCAGGTGCTGGGAGGAAGTGAGAGCCTCCCCCCCCCACCTGAGAAAGACCATCACTGGGAGGGTTTTTTGGCATCTTTGGAGGACTTGCTGAAGTAGAAACCTCTCCCTCCTCTGGATCGCTTGTCAGTGTTGTTTCTGTTCCGATCCCTGAACTGCTGTCTTCTGAATTTTCGGCCTTTCTGAAAGGAGCGCTGAAAGGCCTGAAATGGCTGTTTTGGAAAATTCTTTTTGCCACCTGCTTTCTCCAATAAGTCATCCAATGCCAGTCCAAACAGGAAATTTCCCTCACATGGCAGAGAACAGAGTTTCATCTTTGCCTGTGTGTCTCCTGGCCAGCATTTGAGCCAAACTGCACGGCGTCCCACATTATTAGGGCTGCTGATTTTGCTGCAAGTCTAGCTGAATCTGCTGAAGCCTCAGCGAGAAAGACTGTCGCTGCTTTGATGGCCGGAATTGCTTCCAGAATAGACTCCCTGGGGACTCCTTGCTCCAGCTGATCCTCCAGGTTATCAACCCATATTTTTAGGGATCTAGCCACACAAGTGGCTGCAATGGCGGGCCTTAGTGCCCCAGCCGAGGCCTCCCAGGCCGTTTTAAGACAATTGTCTGTCTTTCGGTCCAGAGGTTCCTTTAGGGAACCTAAATCCTCAAAGGGTAGAGAGGATTTCCTGGCGACTTTTGAGATCGCTACATCAATTTTTGGAGCTCTATCCCAGGATGAGGATGCCTCTTCCTCAAAGGGGTACCTCCTTTTCAGGGAATTATCTGGGACTTCTTCTCTGGTTTTTCCCATTCCCGTTTTAGGAGTCCTTCCAGCTGTTCATTAATAGGGAAGGCTCTACGTTTTTTCTTTTGCAATCCACTAAACATGAGTTCCTGAGCTGTCTTTTTTGCTTGCTCATCTACCAGTCCCATGGTAGACTGGATTGCCTTTATAAGCGTATCTGTCGCTTCTACTGGGAATGTGTCTTCCTCGTCAGAACTACAATCCGAATAGCGGGTTTTATCTGAGTTCTCCTCTGACCCTGAGGAGTCCTCCTGAGAGACTACTGAGGGGCTTGATCCATCTCTTGCTTTGCTATCCATATCCGCTGATTGTAACGCCCTTACTGACTTACAGACCTCCGATTGAATTAGGGATCTCAGGTTGTCGGAGAAGGAGGGTGTCTCCTCTGCTTCTGTTTTGTAAATACAGTCCTGGCACAAACTTTTACTCCAGGATGCTTCTAAGGGGATATTGCATAAGGGACATTCCTTATTCTTGGATTTTGACCTACTCTTTGGGACCTCATACACTCCACCCCACCAATATATGCAAAAAAGAGGGGGAGAGGGGAGACAATAGAGAAAGAACAGACATTAGCGTGCTGGACTTTCTCAAAGTTCACTCACCACTCGGACGCTTCATAGAACGGGTACTGGAGGCTGACTGGTCTTCTCACTGTCTCTTTAAGAGACTAAGAACCCCTCCTTTTTGTGGTGACAATCCGCCCGTGCGCTGCCCGAGCAGCTCCCACTGCTGCTGCGGTGTGTCTGGCTCTTCTCTGAGCGCGACCACCTCTCAGTCTCCTGGCACTTTTGCAAGTGCTCTGGTGAAGGGCTCTCCATCCTACAAACTGCTTAGCTGCTGCTGTTTTGTGATGAGAGCAGTCACATCCAACCCAATAATGGTGTGGTGACGCCTGCCAGCACTTCCTGTTACCTTTAAATACCAGCACTCTCTTTACTAAATGGAACACCTGGTTGATCCTGCACCTGCTGGCCGCTTCCTGGTTATACCCCCAGGCATGAGCACCACAGCTGGCCTATGCGCGCAACCACATCCGGTGCGCACTGTCCTCCGGTGCATGCCGATGACTGCGCGCGCACACCCGGTGACCACTTCTCGTGCGCGCTCCCTATCATGTGGACAAGTCGCCCGTTCCTGTACGTACATTCCCTGATGCTGCCTCCCAGGTGTTGCGCTCTACTTCCGGGTCGCCCACAACTACTTCCGGTACGCACACCCTGTTAGGTGGGCATACCCAGGGCCTACTCACACCTCCAGCCCGTCATGCGCGCTTCCAGTGTGCACGTCCTGCTCATGCCCCGACCGCTGGCTGTGCACAAGCATCCCCATCAGCAGCGCGTACCCGGCTTTCCCTTCTGGTGCACGCCCGGGCCTGTTGCGGCGTTCCCACGCTCTCTGCTCCATGACACCTGCCCCCTCATACCTGAGATCTCTGGATCCGGTCCTCCTGGAGGAATATGGACATCACCCTGGCCACTGATAAGAGGTACACAAACTTGATAGGGCTCATGTCCAGTGGGGTCTGGTGTCTGGCCTCAACAGGGAGGGTACACATATGGGGCCTCCAGGGAGCTTTACTTCTGCCCGGGCACCGATGTGCCACACGGGCTGCATCACCACCGTATGTCGACAGGGAGGGAGCATGGAAAGTGGCCTCCGTGGACTTCTATGGGGTATATTGGCATCTGGGAGGGTACACCGCATGCGGTCTCCGAGGCCTCCAACTTCACCTGGGCATTTTTGCCTCACAGGCTGTGGCCATGCACTCGCTCAGGGGGGGCATAGGAATATATGGCCCCCGAGGAGACTACCGGTACCTGGTGCCGGGTGTAGCAGACCGGTGCCTGCCATTAATCACCCGACCCAGGCATCCTCTTTCTTCAAGAGGTTTTCATCTTGAGGGTTCCCCATCGAGGACAGGAAACCAACTGATGCGGAGAGAGGAGCCGCCCCTTTTATCTTGAATGTTTCCTGCCCTTGTTGGGCAGATCCCCTCTCTCGTGGTGCCATCATGTAGAATGGAAAAAATAAAATTAATCTGAATATCTATTATTATGCGCAGACATACAGGTTAAATTAATGCTGGTGGCTGTAAAGTGCTGTGAAATTAATGTCACTATATAAGTGAATAAAATAAAAAATAAATAAATGGTGGAAGAGGGAGCAAACAGCTCCTTGTTCCACCACTGTATCCACATGTATCTGCATCCAGAGGATGAAGATAAGGGGGAAATTGAGTAGATGGGCATGGGAGGACATGGTGCAGCCAATGGCCACTGTTTCCAGCCCTTTGGCTGTGTTTGAAAGGCAGACAAGTACAGGTTTCTCTTGGGGTATGTGTACACAACATCTTTTACACATAGGTGACCCTGCTTGGTTTTCCAAGAGGAAGATGCTTCAAGACGTCAGCGTTTGTCCTGAACTGCATCTTCTTGGCGAGTTACTGAAAGATTGCTCAGCATTTTTACATTTTTAACAGCGGGCTTTTTCTTTTTAGCGCTTTTGAGTCGCCTTCTGTCCTTTCATATTTTTTTTATCCATTGAGCAATGGAGAAACTGAATCTGAAACGAAAATAGTCAAAAAAATGTTATGGCATTTTCCAGGTTGAAGAATGGACAGGTCACTTCTTTTAGCCACATGGTGTTTTTTGAAAGCCCAGACTGTTAAAAGGTGCTCCATAGTGGTTTTTCTCTAGAAATTAATTATTTTTGAGCATTTAGTGCACTTATAAGTTATTGTCCAAATGAGTACAAATAACGTCCCCTTATCCAGGGAAGCAGGTTACCACTGAAGATCTGTTAGTTTAGCATGGCCTTTACATTACTACCAGTGTCGGACTAGGTTGGCAAAGGCCCACTAGTAAACATTGATTCTTGGGGCCCACTGTTCAGTTACATGCAAAGATAACCTGACTAGTACACAAATTTACTTTTGCTTCTATGTAATATTAACTTTGCTAGCTTGTTTAATGAATGATTAGATGATCCTAAGGCCAGGGTCACACTTGTGAGAAACTCGCACGAATCTCGCACCTCAATACCCGGCACTGCCGCCGGCACTCAGGACCAGAGTGTACAGCTACATAGAAATACATTCAGCAGCACACTCCGGTCCCTAGTGCCAGCCCAATGAGGTGCGAGACTCGTGCGAGTTTCTCGCAAGTCTGACCCCGGCCTTTTTCTGTAAATTGTAACTCAAGTGTAAATTGCATTATCACTCTTTCACAGGGGCCCACTGAAGGATTCTCCTGTTTTCCTGTGTGCCTGTCCGTGCCAGATTACGACTGAGAAGTTGATTAGAGTAAATATTAATATCAAAAATGCAATCGCTGTAATAGTGAAAAAGGAAAATTGGAACCAGGTCACCACATCCTGCGTTATGTAGTCCAGTATGCAGGGTATGACATTCTGACCAAAACGTGAAGTATAGAGACAAGTAGAAAAAATTACAGCTTCTGGCAACAATCCATAAAAATATGAAAATCCTTTTTAAAAAAAACTTTAAAATTCCCAAAAAATTCCATGGCACATGGCAGGGGACAGGAAACATGGAAACATGGTGACGCATTTCAAACGCAAACAGCATTCTTCCTCAAGGAAGACTGAAATGATAGGACCTGATGTAATCCAGAAGACAGAAGGGACCTCAGAGATGGAGAAAGAATGTGCTAAAACCATTAACACCACAAATGACTTAAACACAACAGCCTGGTAGGAATATAATCAGTCTCAGTGTCTTGTCCAGTGTCAGTAACACTGTCTTGTGTCTTGTCCAGTGTCAGTGACGATCCCCGTCCCCAGCGATGTCGCTAGTGAGATCTGCCTATGTGGCAGCTCACTAGCGACCACTTAGCGATGTACCAGCGATCCTGACCGCGTCATATCGCTGGTCGGGATCGCTGGTACATCGCTAAGTGTGACAGTACCTTTAGTTTGTAAGATCTCTCTAATCTTAAGGTACAACTGATTTTGACACCGATTAGTTCAATGGCACTTGTGCTGAACACAGGGAATCACCAACTCTATCGGATAGAATATCCAATAATTGACGTAACAAGTGACAATAGTGTAGTAAGAAAAATGAACATGGAAAAAAGCCTGTAGACCGTTTACTGCACTTTCTGGATTCAGTAGTTTGTGTATTCTCTGCCAACAACATTCATTTTTCTTGTATAGCACCACTAAATTCCCTATCAGTATGTCTTTGGACTGTGGGAGGAAACTGGGAAACCCACGCAAACACCGGGAGAACATACAAACTGTGTTTGCAAATGTTGTCCTTGTGGGATTTGAGTCCAGGACTCCGGCGCGACAAACAACAACAACCTCCGAGCCAAGTGTTATGCCAGTTTTTTTTTCCTGTTTTTGAAAAAATGACAGCACATAAAAAGATAGGGGGGGGGTGGGAAAAAAAAAAACAAAGTTGTGCATGAGATTGCGGATATCTCAGTTCTTGTTGGTACTGTGAAAAGCAGCTTTTAACTTGCATTTAAAAAAAAATAAAAATAGCAGACAGTGTGTGAACGTAGCCTTAAAAAGAATATTCCAGCTAGTTCTAAAAGCAAACTAATGGTAACTATATTTTGCAGTTTTGGCGTCCATATCAAAAATCTTTTATTGGAGAAATAAAGCCAAAACACACACACCAATTACAAAAAGAAAACGTTGTATAAAAGATGGTTTAGTAACAAAAAAAAAAACTTTTCAGTGATGACTTTAGGTCCTTGGCCCAAACAATGGCTTTTGCTAGGATTGCGTTATGCAGAAAAACAAGTTTTAATAGTCTTGGCAGTGGAGCAGTTAGTGTTTGCACAGCGAGTCTGTTTGATGTGGGGGTTTGTGTTAATGAAGCCGCTGTCTGATATTTAAGAGTGCTCAATCCACAGGCAGCTGATGGGAGCCAGGGGAGCCATCAAGTGTTGGGGAAAGATGCCAAACCCCTTCCACAAGAACTTTAACACCTCTCTCAGTGCTCCCAGAGGGAAACAATGGCTATTGATTGGGATAGATTAAAGCTGCCAAGAAATGGGTTTCCTGAGGCTGGGAAGAAAAGTGAAAATGTGGAAGCTCTATTGTTATGTGAAAAAGCATCAAACTCCATTGTGATGGACAAAGTATCTATGTGATTCAGAGTGAGGACTTTTATTAATGTCTGTTACCTTCCTTTACCATAGGTAGCACTCAATATAGGTATCCATGTGTACCAGAATGATAGTGGCAATCTGTAGCAGCTATTTGTAGAGGAAAATGATGGAATCCTCAATGACAGTGTATGGGCAAGATCGCAAAACCCAAAAGAGTCTATTGCATATTGATACTTCGGCACATTGAGTTTGTGATGCGTTTGCCTGGTGCAAAGCTAACGTTATGAGGGATGCAGATGTAGGGGGTCTCTCCTGGGTCATTGTGACTTATTGGGTCCAAAAGCCCCACTGCCACACAAAATTATTCCAAATGGCACAGAGTGGATATAAAAAGGCTAAAAAAGCCCAGTTAAAATGCAATTTTTTGTCTCAAATCATAACAAGCAAATCATTTCAGTTCTTCAACCTTTAATGTCACCCATAATCTCTACAATTCAATTGAAAAACAAATCTCGCCAGGAGAAAAGAAAAATGAAGAACTAAAATAATGTGTTGCATAAATATGCACACTCACGGGCCACGTTCAAACTTTCAGTATTTAGTCAGTATTCACGGTGGCTCAGTGGTTAGCAGAAGGACAACATCTGCAAGGAGTTTGTATGTTCTCCCCGTGTTTGCGTGGGTTTTCTCCCACATTCCAAAGAGATACTGGTAGGTATTCTAGATTATTGGCACTGTCCCCAATGGGGCTCACAATGTCTGTAAAGCACTATGGCATTAATGGCGCTATATAAATGAGTAAATAAATAATTAATAAGTATTTTACATCAGCATTTGTAAGCCAAAATCATATATGGGTTTCACTCCGGCATTTTTCACCCATTCCTGATTTTGGCTTCCAAATATAGATGTATGTAAAATACTGACCAAATACTGAAACGTGTGAATTTGGCCTTAACCCTTTCAAACCGGTTTTTACCTTCATGACCAGGCCAAATTTTAGAATTCTGACCAGTGTCATGTTATTATGAGGCAATAACTCTGGAACGCCTCAACGGATCCCAGTGATTCTGAGATTGTTTCTTCGAGACATATTGTACTTCATGATAGTGGAAACATTTCTTCGGTATGAATTGTGTGTTTGTGGGGAAAAAAAAACAAACAAACACAAATTTGATGAAAACTTAGCAGTTTTGAAACTTGATTTTTATGCCCTTAAAGCAGAAATTTTGACACGCAAAATAGTTAACATTTCCCACATGTCTACATCAGCATAATTTATGCACAATTTTTTTGTTAGAAAGTTGGAAGGGTTAAAAGTCAACCAGCGATTTCTCATTTTTACAACAAAATTTACAAAACCATATTTTAAATTTACTTTTAAGCGCCCACATCAGATTTCAAGTGACTGAGGGGTCTGTGTGACAGTTAACCAAAAGTGACAATTCTAGAAATTGCACCCCTCAAGGTGCTCAAAACCACATTCAAGAAGTTTATTAACCCTTCAGGTGCTTCACATGAACTGAAGCAATGCGAATGTAAAAAAAATAAAAAAATGAACATTTAACTTTTTTTCTGTTTTTGTTTTACACAAATTTTCCTTTAGTCCCAATTTTTTTTTTTTCACAAGGGAAACATGGAGAAAATGTACCTCAAGATTTGTCCTGCAATTTCTCCTAAGCACCCATCCTATATGTGGGGGGAAAACTACGGTTTTGGCATGCAGCATGGCACGGAATGGAAGGAGCGCCATTTGATTTTTTGAACGCAAAATTTGTTGCAATCATTAGACTCCATATAATGTTTGGAGAGCCTCTGATGTGCCTAAACAGTGAAAAAAACCCACAAGTGACCCCATTTTGAAAACACAAACATACGTAGATGTGTGGTGAGCACCTTGAACCCCCAGGTGCTTCACAGAAGTTTATAATGTTGAGTCGTAAAAAACAATTTTCCCTCAAAAGATTTTGATGGCATGTTCTGCGGGTATCATGTGTTTGGAGAGCCCATGATGTGCCTAAACAGTGGAAAACCCTGACAAGTGACAGTTTTGGAAACTAGACCACTCAAGCAATTTATCTAGATGTGTGGCAATTACCTTGAACCCACAGGTGCTTCACAGAATTTTACATTGATCTTTGAAACTGGAAAAAAAATATTCCCACAAAAATATTACGTTAGCCCCAATTTTTCTAATTTTCACAAGGATAGCAGGAGAAAATGGACCCCAAAATCCTCCCCAGTTGTTCATGTCATGTCAGACTTGTACTCTGTTCTGGTGGTGCACGATCTGGTCTCAAAAAAGGTTTAAAACGACTCACAAAAATAACTACTGCCACTTCCATAGATGCTGCTAATGTTTTTGCATTGACGACTCGATGTTCTCGGGGTTGGAAGTCTTTAACTGCGATACACACAGTACCTCACTGCTGTCTTGGGGAAAATCCCTTAAGATTGTCTACAAGCATGTTGTTCTGATATGCCAGGATCCACGTGTCCCTTTCCAATAGGAAGGATGGAGCATCTGGCAAAGTTTACTACATGGATATAACAGTGGCAACCCAGTAGTCAACACTATTTTTAACGCTAAGAATATGGGCATCATGTTCCAGATAGTGCTTGACACATGAGCGCCTACTTGCTGCACTTCGATCAGGTCCAAGTCCATGGTGTGTTGGTGGCGCAGTAACAAGCTTGCTTCCTATGTCCCTGCCCACCAACCACGGACATTATTCTCTACATCTGCTGACTGTTGTGCGTCCATCCTGCACCTTCACTATCAGTTTGTCTGGTACCATGAGCCCTCCTCGATCGCTGTAGATGACCGGAATAGTGATGCTGATGACCGCATAGTCAGCGCTAACTGTGTTAGTAGCCATTTTGAACCTGTGCAGAAGGGTGCAGAGGTCATTCATCTGTGTCCACTCCGCAAGCGTAATTTGCACCACGTCAGTACTGCATTGGCCCAGGCTATGCAAGAGCACATACTGCACCAGGGCTAGTTGCTGCAACATGTGCATAATGGAATTCCAGTGTCTTGACATTGTATATCAAACTTTAACGGTAGGCCAAAAGACATCTGTAGAGACGCAAGTCGACCTGTGGTGTGCAAGTGTCGGAGGCCGGTATCACACTACAGTGTGTGATGAGAGAAACTCGCACGAGTCTCTCGCATCAACACTCGGCGCTACCGTCAGCACTCAGGACCAGAGCTGTGGCTGTATAGAAATACATGCAGCCACAGCTCTGGACCGAGTGCTGGCGGCAGTGCCATCCCATTGAGTTGTGAAACTCATGCGAGTTTCTCGCAAGTCTGACCCAGGCTTTTTTTCTGTAAATTGTAACTCAAGTGTAAATTGCATTATTTGCACTCCTTCACAGGGGCCCACTGGAGGAGTTTCTCACATCACACAGCGATCGTGCTTTCTGCAACAGAGCATCCAGGCCAGGATAGTGGCAGAGAAATTGCTGAACCACCACCTGGCTCGCACCATTATCACACATGGCCTTCCTTAAACCCAGGTTCCATGGAGAGAGCCAGTGCTCAAACTTTACCTGGATAGCTGTCCACAACTCTTCAGGTGTGTGACTGATCGCCAAGGCATATTAATGTAGGGAAGGTGACCTGACGGACGGACTTGTCTGTAGGAAGAAGGGATGCTGAGTGCACTGTAGATGGACGTTTATAATAATAGAAGGGAAACAGCTGGGGGAAAATGGAATAGGAGTGCAGTAACTAAGGTTGACCACAAGATGGCAGGGGGGAGCGCGAGTACAGGACTTGACAGCAGCTTATGGCTTTAGAAACCGCTTAGTCATGGGGGGCGGGGAGACAGGAACCCAGGAGGGATTTCCCGAGGAGGGAGATAAATAGGACAGGAGAGGGTTCCAGAGGGTTCCATTCCTGGGAGGAGCTCAGGAGGAGAAGAGACCGTGAAGGAGAACGAACAGCAGTGGGGAGGTCGACCAGGGGACTGAGGAGAAAAGTTAGGGAGGTGGCCCCGACACGAAGAACCGCAGAACAGACAAGGCCCCGGGGGTACCAAATTTATGACTGCCTCGGACTGGTGAAGTGCTGGCGGTAGATAGGCCTAGGGCAGCCCCAGTGAAAAGCCACGTGGAACGTCACTATGACAGAAGGAAGGTGCAGGTACCCGGGCCTGAATACGGAGAGCTGTAAAGGTGCTGCGGTGTATGGCTACGGTCGTCAGGAGGACGGCCAATAAACTCGGACCTGTTGTACCCGAAGATCTGCCTCGTCTCTGTCGTTTGTGCGCGGCAAGCAGTGGACCACCCCCCAATCCGGGCCTTTATCACATTAATTTAAACACTACCTGATTGCGGTGAGCACTGGCTGCTCAGTACAGAGGTGGGGCGGATTCGCTCTGCACTGTTGGAACGCGTGTCTCATTAAGGGAGAGGTTGAGGGCAAAGGTGGAGGCCATAGAGTAGGTGGAGAAGGCAGAAGCAGTTGAGGAAGTGTTAGATACAGAGGCTTGTCCCGCAAGCCTCAGGGTTTTTAAGACTTGTGGAGCAGCCTCTTGCCTGTCTGCCCCACACAGCCACCAGAGTCACCCAGTGCACAGTTAGTGAGAGGTAACACCCCTGGTCATGTTTGCTTGTCCAGTTGTCAGTGGTGAAATGCACCCTGGCAGAGTTTTCTTTAGTTGTCTGTGACATGCTGGTGTAGGCAAAGCTTTCTTACAGAAGAAATGGCGACTAGGCAACTGGTACTGGGGGACTGAGACTGCCATCAGCTTTTGGAAACTGACTGTGTCCACCAGGCGGAAAGGCAACATTTCTGCAGCCAACAGATTGGAATTGGTGGAGTTCAAACCCTTAGCTTTAGTATGTGTAGGAGGAACCATTCTTTTACGTGACCATAACTTCGGGACCGAGGGCTGGCTGCTGTGCTGAGAGAGTGCGTAGTAGTATGAACAGTACTAGTCAAACTGCTGAATTGAGTGAGGTGCAGGTAGAGATGTTGAGAGAAAGATGTGGTGGGCATGGTGAAACAAAAAAACAGCAGGCATCTCCATTTCTGTTACAACTGAGGGGCTCTCACTCAGCTTGACTGCAGGGAGTAAACAAGTGGAGGTTATGCAGCAGACCACCCGTGTTAAGAACACTTGCCACAGTGACAGAGGCAGATGAAGCAGCAGACGTAGTTGATGGGAAGGCTGGAGTTTGGCAAGGCTCACTAGTCTACATTTTAGCACAGTGTGATTCCCAAACTAACGCACGTTGAATGCACATTTGCCAGTTCATGCATGTAGTAGTCAAACTATTGTAATTTTTGCAAAGTTAGCATATAATGGGAGTAGGGTCATCCTTTCCTGTCTCAAGAAAACAACATCTAAAAAAAAAAAGAAGCTAGGCAACCCTTGCCACCCCCCCATGACCACTACTGGCCACAGCCAGAGTTGTGGCTGAGGATGCAGTGCTTGTTGTGGTTGCATCACTCAGTGACTGTGCAGCAAGCCACAACCTAACCTAGTCTTCCTAGTCCTCCACCTCCTCTGCCTAGCTACTCAGCTGCATGCATCTGGGGGTCACACCAATTGGGATTTACAACGTCATAGCTATCCTCCCTGTTCTCCCACTCCTTGCCCTGAGAGTCACCTTCCTATGCTTACTGCCCTGACTGCACAGTCTGCGTGCGCCTCAAATAGCAGTCTCATCAGGATCACCTTCACCCCTGGGGGTTAACGGCGGGTGACGAGGTGTCTGGATTCTGCACTGACCCAACTGAAAATAATTTTGGGCATCGATGCAGATGCTTTCCTCCTCTTGATTCTGTGAATCTTTGGAGCAGACCCCTGTTGACCATGGAATAGAATGTGTTAACAGCTCTGCAGATTCACTCATCTGAGGTTCCCCACAGTCAGTTGGTCTGTTGGAGAATTGTGACGCCATCTCTGAAGATTGTACTGTGTGTTGTTCAGGTGAAGGAAGGGGTGGAGAGGCCACTTGATGCAGTGCTTGCCATCCACAGGAGCATTCTTTTTGGCCCTCATCTACAAGGCATATCGCTGTGCAGCTGCCAAAAGGGAGTGGAGTAGCCCATCCAGTAACAGATGTTGTCAGTTGTCTTTGGATAGGACAAGACTGTTTGTTCAGTAGAGCTTTCAGTAACATTACCACCTAACCAACCGTACACCAAGCCTATTACCCCTTCCACCACAACCTCACTTTTTCCCCACTCATGTTGGATGTACCCTTCCCCTCTTAACCTGCTGTTTCACAATCCTAGGACCAGACCTGTCAGTCACCTGTCACTAAAATAGCAATCAGTATTTATTTGCTGAGATAGTGTGTCTGGACCACACTATTAACAGAAAGGATTTAGATTCTGAAGTGTGGCCTGGTGTCTGGCCCACCCTATTATCAGAAAGGATTTACCCTCTGAATTGTGGCCTGGTGTCTTGCCCACACTATTAGTAGAAAGGATTTACCCTCTGAATAAAGGGCCCGTTACACATAGCGATATCGCTAGCAATATTGCTGTAACGTCACTGGTTTTGTAGCGACATGTGATACTTACCTCTGACCGACTCCCCCGCTGATTATCGCTGATCGCGTGAGATCGTCCTGGGCCGTTTTTTCGTCGGCCACTTCCTGCTGGGCTTCCTGTGGCGCGACGAGCGACGCATGGACGCGGGCAGGAGGACGTCAGGATCGCCTCGTCTGACAGGTAAGTAGCGACCCCCGACCGTTGCTATGTCGCTGGTGAGATCTGCCTGTATGGCAGCTCACTAGCGACCACTTAGCGATGCACCAGCGATCCTGACCGGGTCATATCGTGGTCGGGATCGCTGGTGCATCACTAAGTGTAACGGTACCCTTATGGCCTGGTGTCTGGCCCACACTATTAGCAGAAAGGATTTAGATTCTGAAATGTGGCCTGGTGTCAGGTCCACACTATTATCAGAAATGATTTAGATGCTGGAAAGTCAATTTCACACAGTATCCTATCTGAACTATCTAATTGCAGCAGCCTGTGCGCTGTTGTACTGACAAAATAGCACAAAAACAACATGTCCGCTGGAGAGGGACATGTGACTTTGGCAGCCAATGACAACAGCCCTTGTGTCTGGACGTTGTGGATGATTTCTGCACCCACATTGGCTGGCAGAATGTACACACATTAAGATAAATAAAAAAATAAATAAATAATACAGTCCGCCGCTACTCTGACCTCTCCCACCCCCTCCTCATACTACAACACCACTATCCTAGCCAAAGTCCTAACAAAAGCATTAGTGTAAACAATGATTTAGTAAGCTTTGGACGAATTTTGAGGAAAAAGGCTTGGGAATCTGAACACGAATCCTAAAGTGCAATGTGCATGATAAATTTGAGATTGACGAACGTTTTCTGAGTTCACTCATCTCTATAAGTGACCCCATTTTACAAATTACACCTCTCAATGAATTTATCTAGGGGTGCAATGATAATATTGACACCACAGGTTTGTCACTGAATTTTATACCATTGGGTAGTGACAAAAAAAAAATATTGCATTTTTACCACTAAAATTTAGTTTTAGCCTCAGATTTTATATTTTCACACTGGGAAAGGTTTAAAAATTGCACCAAATTTCTCCCACAATTTCTGCTGAATGTAGAAATACCCTATATGTGCTGTACAGTACTGCTTAGCCACACTGCGAGACTTGGGTGGGATGAGCGCCATTTGCCTCCTGGAGCTCATATTTTTCGAAAATAGTTTGCCGACTCCATATACAGAGCTCTTAAAATGGTAGAGGAGCAGAATTCCCTCTCAAGTATCCTCATTTTGGAAATTAAACCCCTTGGGAAATTTATCTACAGGTGTCGGGACGATTTTGACTCCATGGGTGTTTTCCAAAACAAGCAGTAGTGTTGCAGAGTGAAAATTGCAAACTTCCGTTGTAGTGCCCAGTAACGTGTCACCACCAGTATGCTGTAATGCCCACCTCATACTTTTGGAGACCTGCATCTGTAAAATTAGGAGGGCCATCCTAGCTACAGAAATACTAAACATATGGATACTAAATGTTTAGGCACATTGTGGGGCTCAGAAAGGAGGGGCATTTGGATTTTAGGGTGCAGAATTTGCTGAATTTTTGGGGTTGAGTAGCCATAGCGCTTTTAAAGAGCCTTTCTACTATCCGTAACATGGAAGCACCCTATATTTCCATTAACAGATGGCGTACCTGAGTGGTGACTTGCTTTTTTTGTGGATTGAGTTGAAGCTTTTGTTGGGAACATTGGGGATCTCATTTAGCCAGCGCTGAGCACTGATGCAGTATATCAGGGTTTCCATCTAAATCCCCGAGTGACATGATGCAGATGAAACCCTCAAGGGATCCATTCACTATAATAAGGTAGCAAAGTTACTCTGGACTCAGTTCAGTGTTATCATTTTCAGATGTGCACAAAACTGGCGGGCCGCTATTTTATGCACACCTAAAGATGGACACCGCCGGATCACAGGCAGCCGCATGGCGTCCACAGTGCCTCCATCTGCCTCATTTTACGGAATCTTCATCGGGGGGGGGGGGGTTCTGTCTGATCACTTATTTTAGAGATTTACACGGAATCCCTGGTGTAAAATCTGGACAAGTGTGAGAATCTGGATTCCTGCATAGGCATAGTAGAAACCAGATTCCTAACATTACCCCCCCTCCTAAGACCTCCCCCCCCGAGCCACCGGTCTGTGCCCGATAGTGGCGTAGGTTTTAGGCTCGCTAGGAAGCGAGCCTGGTGTCCTGGGAGATGACACGGTAACCCGGGACACGTGGAAGGCCTCAGCGGAGGCCAGGTCGCCAGGTTTCAAAAGGCACACCTGGGAGACAGCAGGAGCGGGAGTTACAGTAGGACGCCGCCGTGTGTCGACGGTTGTCGCCACACTCTGCCTAGGGAGGCTAAGCTGAGCACATGATGTGCAGGCCTGAATGAACCTCTTGACATCCCGAGCCCTGTGTGGCCACCAATACGCACCAGCCAACAGTTTCGTGGTCTGCATATAGCCACGATGGCTGTGCGCATTGGACGCGTGTGCCCACGCGAGAATCTTAGGCCTCAAATGAGGAGAGACAAAGGTCTCGTCAACCGGCATGGAATCCTCCTGAGAGGCAGCGTGTAACCGGTAATAACCAGAAACGGACTCCTGAGCCGGACGTGTATTAGCATAGGCACGAGACACCTCCATGGGCTCAGGGGGTAGAACCTCTGGTTCAGGCAGCTCCAGAGGCTCAAAAAATTTGGGAGCCGGAATACCTCTCCGTTTGGAGTGTGCACGCTCCAAACCACGCTCTGAAAAACGGAGGTCAATCCACGAGGAGATAGATATTAACTCCTCCAAGCTGGTGGCAATCTCTCTCGTGGAGAGAGCATCCTTGACATGCTCCACTAATCCTCTCCAGAATACTGGGATGAGAGCTTTGTCGGACCACTCCAACTCGGACGCCAATGTCCGAAAACGGACGGCATATTGGCTAACCGAGAGGGATCCCTGGGACAGAGCGAGGAGCTGTAGAGAGGTGTCGTGTGTAACCCGTGGACCGAGAAACACCTGCCTGATAGCTGTTAGCAGATTAGCTGCGGTCCGAATATCCGGGTCACCACGCTCCCATAGCGGTGTAGCCCATTCTAGAGCCTTGCCCGACAGTAGGGATATGATAAATGCCACCTTGGCCCGTTCCGTGGGGAATTGCGCAAACAGCAGCTCCAGATGAATTGAGCATTGGCTGATAAAACCCCTACAGGAGGCGCCATCACCGGAAAATTTTTCGGGCAATGGGAGGCGGGTAACTGTCGGCGCGAGGGTAGACATGGACATGCACGCAACTGCATCAGTTAGAGCCTTGACAGCAGCATCAGTGGCCTGTGCAGCGGAGAGAGCCCTCTCAAGAGTAACCAACCGGTTCTCAAGCTGCCGTATGCACTGTTTAAGTTGCTGCTGATCTGCCATCTCTTAGCCAGACCCTGGCGCTAGTATGTTATGAGCGGCGGAAGACACTAAATAAAAAATAAATAAAGTGCCTTCCCCACTCGGGGTCCACCATGCAGTGGATGGAATAACCGCTGCTAAAAGAGGCAGAGCACTAAGGCGGTAATGTGCACAGGGTTTTAGCTGCACCCAGTGCACTGAAGCAGACTCTGTTATATGCACAGAGCTGCAAACAAAAGCATAAATAACGCTGAGTCTGTACAAGGTCACAGACTTCCAGCGATGCAGATACGGTATTAAAGGTCACAGAAGTAGCCTTAAATACCAGGACTACTCCTTCTAGACCTACCGTAAAAATAGGATGCGGAACGTCCCAACTGCGAATGCCCGACAGGCTGCAACCGCAGCGCAGCGTGAACTGAGGCGCAGAGAAAGCACCGCTATGCTGCAAGCGCGATGCAGGACGCTAGCTGCTGGCAAAGATGAAGCTTGAGCGCGCTGGCGCTAATACTGGCTGATGCCCAAACACTCACACAGACGTATTATCAGAGGGAAGGGGTTCTTAATAAGTCAGTCACCAGTCCAAGCATCCATCACCATACATACAGCAGCCTTATGAAAATACTAGCGTATGGCGGAACGGCCATGCGTACTTTCTATAGCGTACGGGACCTTCCGGAAATCTCCAGGTCTCCAAAAGGAGCCAATAGGATCCGGAGCAGGACCTGAGCACCTGACTCCTGAACTCCAATGGGAGCTCGAACCGTGAGCAAGCTCAGAAGATAGCACAAAGGACTTCGCCTCTGGAGATAAATGTGAGAATCTGGATTCCTGCATAGGCATGGTAGAAACCAGATTCCTAACACAGGATAAATGTGAGCAGAGCCTTACTGCGATCTTTGTGAGGAAGAATTAACAAAACAGCAGGTGAAGAAATGTTTTTTTTTGTTTTTTGTTTTTTTTTTACACCATTCCTCATGCGGTTTAAGTGATTAGGCGTCTTTATTCATTGGGTCAGTGCGAGTACACCGCTACCAGATTTTTATTTTTTTATGTTTGGCTGCAATCACACACTAAAAAATGTTTTTTATTGCGCATCCTCATATTTTGATAACTATTTTTACAGATTTTGACTGACAGTCATTATTATTATTATTATTTATTGTTATAGCGCCATTTATTCCATGGCGCTTTACATGTAAGGAGGGTATACATAATAAAAACAAGTACAATAATCTTAAACAATACAAGTCATAACTGGTACAGGAGGAGAGAGGACCCTGCCCGTGAGGGCTCACAATCTACAAGGGATGGGGTCTTGTTTTTTGTAGAATGAGTTGATGTTTTTATTGCTACAATTTTCAAGCACATGACTCACGTTCTGTTTTTTGGGAGGCAGAACAAACAAAAGTCAGCAATTCAGGATTTTTTTTTATGCCACTCTGCGTTTGGTAAAATTTATAAGCCAACTTTATTCTTCGGGTCAGTACAATTACAATACCACATTTATTATTGTTTTATGTCACTTATGCTGTTTGCAGCTTTTATACAATAAAACTATTTTATAAAAAAAAAAAAATTCTTTTTGCATCCCTTTAAGCGATGCTTTGAAAGCTATAATATTTTTCAGGTGACTGAGCTGTATGGCAGCTTGTTTATTTTGTGAGACAAGATGACATTTTCAGAGATACCCTTTTTATTTACATTCGTCTTTTTGATAGCAATTTATTCCACTTTTTGTTCAGCAGTATGTTGAGAAAACTTTTTTTTTTTTATTTTTTTTTTAAGGAAATACCAGTCCACAGGTCACCCCAAAGCAAAAACAGTATCTATGATGAGGTACATGTTTGTGCTACGAAGTGGCCTCTTCTTGGTTTCCCTGACCTAGAGCACTAAGATAAGACACTGCCTACAGTCCCGTCCCGGAGCACATGGATCTCATTGACTGAAAACTTCTAACACTGATTACACAAGAACCACAAGGCGGATTACTTCACCCCAGGTATCATTTTAATCAGTATAACTGCTCCAACCTGAACAGTGTCTATAGTTTACTTAGCAAAATCCTGCTGACAGGTGCACTTTAAAGGATATCCAATTTTAGGTAATATCACTTTTGTCAAAGTTAAAACGGTTTTCCCACAAAAAAGTTGATTAAAACCAATAGATCTTGGAAAAATAATATCTTGCACAATTGAATGTGTTTAAATAAAATGTCCCTGTGCTGAGATAATCTTATAAATGTGCCCCTGCTATGTCCTGTGTAATAGCTGTGTCTGACCATGCAGGGACATCGTCTGATAATACCACATCTCCTAGGCGGGGGTGGTGGTAAGAAATAGTATACAGTCATTACAGCATGGGATCACAAATGATTCCCTCTTTGAATTAAAACATTGTTTAAAAACAGGCAGGGAAATGCTTTGCTTGACAAAAAGAATCAGCTGTGATCCCCTGCTGTTATGTCTGTATACTCTCTTTTGCTTTCTCTCCTGCCCAGGAGATGTTATGATCAGAGCATGTCACTGCACAGTACACAGCAGGGGCACATTTATAAGATTATCTCAGCACAGGAACATTTTACTAAAACACACCCAATTGTGGAACTTATTATTCCAAGACCTATTGATTGAAAATCAACTTTTGTTCTTGGGTAAACCCCTTTAGGCCATTTCTTGATGACTGTCTTTTACAATGTTTAATGGTATAACTAAAACCTTGGAATTTTTTTGTGCCCTTCTCTTGACTGATAACTTTTAATATTGAGATATCATTGCCATGTTGTCAGCCGTTTATAAACCATGGCTTTTGCTGTAAAATGCTGTTAATAAAATATCAGGAAAATTCTACGAGAACAGCTAAACTCTATATGGGGTAATCAGAATCACTGTAAAATGATGGCAGCTGTGCACTGACTACTACAGTATTTAACACAAGTTTAAATGTGATTGGCTAATTCTGAGCACAACCACATCCCCAATAAGAGTGTTCACGTTTATAGGATAATATATAACAAAAATGGGGCGCACCAACTGTACCAATCACAAATATATAAATGAAGGTTTAGGTGCAGCATCACTTCCCCTGATGAAGTGACTTCCCCTGATGAAGCTGCATGGGTTGCGGCGATACGCGTGGGGTATGATCCTGGGTGTAGCACCCACTTGGTTATAGCTGTATTTTCACTGCGACCTTATTATTGGTTGCTCTGGAGTAATTTTTGTGTGGTACAATTGAATATTGGATTGTGGGCATTGGCCATATTGCTGTTGGCTTATTATGGCCTGTGTGCCCTAACCAGTGAATATTTAGGGACACATGCATGGAATTATTTCATGCAGTGATTGTGCAATTTAGGGCCCTTGGTCTCCATGAGCAGGTTTATGGGGTGGTTGTTGTGATTAATTGCAGTGAGGTTGGACCACATGGTTGATATACAGGTTATTACAGCATAATCTATAAGTGTGATATGCCATACTTCACTGTTATATATTGTGGGATGCTTCATATGTTTTTATTATGTTTTTAATTGTATTGCTGCATCAATAAAACATTGTTTTTGTACTGGTTCAGTGTGCGCTATTTGCAGTGGTTCTTTTTCTTCTCTTCTCACATTTATAGGACTACATTATGTTTTGTTACTTCTATTCTCCCCCCCCCCTCAAAATTTTCTGTTTTTTTTTTTTCTCAGTTGATCTGTGCAGATTGGTGACATTAAACGTAACAAAAATTCTGAAATGATTCTTCTTGATATGACAAAAACCATGGCATTTTAACAGATGTGTGTAAAATTTTATATCCCCTGTAATAAATTGGATCCATGTTACAGATTTTGCATTGAGGACAAGAAGCTTAAAATTACGCCTCTGTCTGGTAAATTAATTTACATAGAAAATCAGCACATAAAAAAGCATCAGACCGTGAAAGTCAAAGTAAATTTAGAGCAATGGTAAACTGATTTTCTAATAACAGTGCAGTAGTACGTTACATTTAGGGTGATTTCACACTACATTTTGGTACACATTCTCTGGTCCTGTTGCGGCTTACGGCCAAACCTCCCGCAAAACGGGATTTAGGCGTATGCGCTGACAGGGCCCATAGACTATAATGGTGCCAACAGGCAAATGTGCATCATTTTCAGGCCTATATGCTTACTGGAGGAGGGCACTCAGACATAGTTGACTGCATCTGGGGGTAGTCTCCCACTCATGGGATGGCAAAAAGCCTAACATGCATAGCAATTACTGTTTGATTTGTCAAGGCACATACCCCATTTTGAACAACATTTTAGAACAATTTTTGGCATTTTCTCCATCTTGGAAAACTGCACCTTTTCAAGCCCAAGGGTGTATTAACAGAAGTTGTTTTATATGACGTTTTTGATCCTTTAGCCATTATTTACATAATTGAAAAAAGCCATCACTGTTAAAGCCTCAAAAGAATTACACTTAACCAATGATAAGTATATGGTGTGGGAATGGAATGGTGTCCATTCCCACACCATGACGTGCTATATCCATCGTGTCTAAGTTCTCTCTGTGTGAAAACACACAGTGACAGCTCCGTGCTGTCAGCATTACCTGACAGGCACAGCTAGAGATGCAGTGACCTATTTCAATAGTCCCAGCTCTCTGATTGATGTAATCGGTAGGAAGTGGTAAAACATCAGCATTTCTCTGCACAATCACTGCTGGGAATTCGGAGCAGCCGACAGTTGAGCTCCTGAGTTAACAGCCAGGTCTGGTGCCCGCACTACCCCTTCCTTTTTAGCCCTCCAGATGCCACAATTGCAGCATTTAGAAGTTGTGGCAAACCTTTACTACTCCACCACCCCAACCTCTCCACATACTAGACCTCTGCCCTTCCCTAATAACCTCCCTCTCCAACAGTACTGAAGGAGAGCTTACTCATCTCCTTTCCAAATCACACCACCACCTGTGCACTTGACCCCATCCCTTCCCACCTGCTCCCCAACCTCACTAACATGATCATTCCAGCCCTAACCCATCTCTTCAACCTATCCCTATCTTCTGGTACCTTCCCCTCTGCCTTCAAACATGCCACCATAACACCCATCCTCAAAAAATCAAACCTTGACCCAACTGCTATGTCCAGCTATCGCCCCTTATCACTGCTCCCGTTTGCTTCCAAAGCCCTTGAACAGCATGTCCATGCTCCACTTTTCTCCCACCTCTCATCTAACTCCCTCCTTGACATCCTTTAATCTGGCTTCTGCCCCCAAAACTCCATTGTAACTGCCCTGACCAAAATTACTAATGACTTACTCACAGCCAAAGCTAACAGACAGTTCTCCATCCTCCTCCTTCTCGACCTGTCCTCTGCCTTCAACACAGTCGAACACTGCCTACTGCTACAGATTCTTTCTTCCCTTGGTATCAAAGACCTTGCTCTGTCCTAGATTGCCTCATACCTTTCCGACCACACATTCAGCGTTTCCCACTCCCACACTACCTCCTCATTCCACCCTCTCTCTGTTGGAGTCCCCCAAGGCTCTGTTCTGGGGCCCCTACTTTTTTCCATCTATACTCTTGGCCTAGGAAAACTCAAAGTCCCATGTCTTCCAGTACCACCTGTATGAGGACGACACTCAGATCTACCTCTCTGGCCCAGATGTCACCTCTCTGCTGTCCAGAATCCCAGAGTGTCTATCAGCCATATCCTCCTTTTTCACCTTTCGCTTCCTAAAACTCAATGTAGACAAAACTGAACTCATCATCTTTCCTCCAGCTCACGTATCTTCCCTACCCGACCCATCTATTATGGTAAACGGCACCACGCTCTCTCCCGCACCTGAAATCCGCTGCCTCGGAGTAACGCTGGACTTTGCCCTGTCCTTCAAACCACACGTCCAAACTCTTTTTTTGAATCAGATCTTTTTTATTAAACATTCAGGAATCAATACAGAAAGAATATGACCTCTTATATAGCTAGTAAAAATTACATTGAAAGCAGATATTATTTAAAGGGTAAAACTCCTACTGTGTAAGAATAAATAAAAAGAAGAGAATCTCAAAACACAGATATTTGCATAAATTGAGCCTACAAACATGGCTCCACAAATAAACAAAAATCAAACCTCAGTTCAGTGGGAAAACCATCCCCGCCAGCCGCGCCACTCCGCATCATATTTCGCCCCCCCCCCGCGGATATCAGGTCCGATCCCCCAGCCCCCTCCCACCGCGCCACTCAAAATCCGCTTCGCCACAAAGGACACTAGACTTTATTTTTGCTCCCCAAGCACCCCATCACCGCAAGCACAACAGCAACTGGTCCAACATCGCATCCCGTACCAGTGCGCCCGAGGGGAGACCCGGTGACTCCATCCATGGCTGCTAAATTTTGTAAAACTTTCCTAATGCTTTTCTTTTTAAATAAGCCCCCCTTTCCAATCTAATGACATTATTTAGTTTATTTTTAAGCTCTGACAATGTTGGTGGCATAGGATTCAACCAATGATAAGCAAGTATCTTTCTTGCCTGATACAGGATACGTGCTACCCCCAGGGCCACTGCAGAGTCCGGGTCAACCCCCTCCTCCCACAAATTCAACAAACATAGACGAGGTGACGATTGTATTGTAATATGGTATACCTGGGCTATGAGTCCCAGGGTCTGCCTCCAGAAATCCCCAGTGTGCCCGCACTCCCACATAACATGCATCAAGTGGGCATCATCCTGCCCACACCTAGCACATTGTGTATTGGGCCTAAGTCCAATTTTAAATAATAAGCTGGGTGTTTTATATACCCTGTGAATGAGATACATTTGCGAAAGCCGCTGGCATTCAGAAACCGCCATTTTAGGGACCTGTTCTAGAATATCGGACCACTGGTCCTCCGTCAGGGGGCCAACGTCCCGTTCCCACTTATTCTTAGCAGCAGTCAGTGGATATGTCTCCAGATGGGCAGGCAATAATCTTTTATATAATTCAGAGATAAGTCCCCTAGAAGACTCAGATGTAAGTAGCATATGTAGTGTTTGATTATGTGTCACTATCATCGGATTTGTCCTCTGTTTTTCCAATGCATGTCTTAGCTGTAAGTACTGATAAAAGAAGACATGTGGGAGGTGAAATTCTGTTCTCAATTGTTCAAAACTCTTAAGAGTATTATTTTGCAAAATTTGTGACACCAGATAAATCCCTTTATCTTCCCATCTTGCGAACCCCACCAGTTTTTTGATCTCTTGCAAATCCGGATTCCGCCACAATGGCCAGAACTCCGTAGGCCCATTTATTTTCAAAAGAGATTTACCCCTATCCCACTCCTTGAAAATCATAGCCAACGTGGGGTATCGTGCCCCATTTATCTGCCGTCTTCCCACCTCCAACCGGCACCCTGGATATTTCCATACCGACCCTTCTCTCACAATATCACCACCATTATCATACGCTCCGTCTCTACCCCAACCCCTAAGATGTTGCATCTGGGAGGCAATATAGTATATGAATGGGTTTGGCACCGCCAATCCTCCCTCCTCCTTCCCTCACTGCAGTATCTCCAAGCGAATCCTAGCCTGTTTTAATTCCAAATGAATTCGCGGAATAATGTTTTTATTTTTGCAAAAAATTCCCTACAGATCCACACCGGAGAATTATGTATCAAATATAATAATTGTGGCATCATTACCATTTTGATTAAGTTAGATTTACCAATATTCGACAACGGCAGGCTACACCAAGTATGTACTTTTGCTCTAAATCGCTGCAACAGGGGTTCCAGATTCAGAGCCCGAAAATCCTTCGGGGCTGGACTAACAATTACACCCAGATACTTAAACTTTCGAACTACAGGGACCGGTATCTGCAAATCTGAGAAATCCGCCGGGAGAGGGTCTATCGGGATTAAAGCTGATTTGGACCAATCCGAAGACCAGACCTCAGCCCAAATTCTCGAATGACCTCCATTGCCGGCAAAATCGAGGAATGTACCTTGTCTAAATATAGAAGTAAATCATCCGCGTACAATGATATCCTCAACTCCACAGTTCCACACCTAAATCCCATTATTTCTCTGGACTTCCGAATTGCAACTGCCAATGGCTCCACCGCAGTAGCAAATAGCAAGGGCGAGAGCGGGCACCCCTGTCTAGTACCTCTCCCAAGAGGAAAAGACTCAGAGACCCTGCCATTAGCCCCAACCTTCGCCACCGGCGAGCCATACAACAGCCTCACCCAATTTATAAATCTGTATCCGAAACCCATTTTCCGAAGGACCGCCCACAAAAAACCCCACTCCAGACTATCGAACGCCTTAGCGGCGTCTAAGGACAAAATTGCTCTTCCCCCCAGCTCCCCAGAACTATGTTGAATCCCCAAGTATAGTTTCCTAAGGTTCATAGATGTGGCTCTGCCTGGAATAAATCCCGTTTGATCATTCTGTATAATAGATGAGAACTCGGGACATCCTATTGGCGAGTACCCTGGCCAATAATTTAACATCTGTTGATAGTAGATAAATCGGGCGATATGAATCCGGAATCTCTGGATCTTTTCCGGGCTTTAATATTAAAACTATCAAAGCTTTCCTCATAGATGGCGGGAGGACCCTCTGCCTTTCAGCCTCTTCAAATACCTTAAGTAGCTTAGGTAGCAGTAAGGGTGCATAGGTTTTGTAAAACTCGCCAGGCAGGCCATCCATTCCTGGAGCCTTTTCATTTTGCATCTGACCAAGCGCCTCCTCCAACTCCTCCAACAGGATGTCCCGATCCAACGAATCCCTATCGTTATCAGCCAGTGCAGGGAGAGAGAGAGCATCCAGATACTGCTCAATCTCAGTCTCCGTGAGACTGCAATCTGATGTGTATAGTCGCATATAATACCTCCTTATCTCACTCACTATGTCCACACTGTCCGTCACAAGACCACCCTAGTCCGTTTTTAGCCTATTGATATATGAAGATCCGTCCTGTGCTCTAATGACCGTGGCCAATAAGTGTCCTACTCCCTCCCCCTCTATAAAATATTTTTGTTTGAGGAAATAACGTTTATTTGCTGCCGCCGACATTAGGTTTTCCCTGAGTGACCCCTGTGCCTTCTCCAAAGCTTTTTTTAGTTTCCTCTGTCGGGTTGAGTACCACCGCAGCCTCCGCAACAGTCACCTCCTGGATCAGGCCCCGGGTGTAGCGTCTATTTTGGCTTTTCCGTGTGCATATTTCTCTAATATATAAGCCCCTGACATAGGCTTTCATGGAATCCCAGACTGTGTGAGATGATGCAGAGTACTCATTAAGTTGAAAATATTCTAGAATGGCATCATGCAAAGATCCCCCTATAAGCTGGATCCAGAAGGGATTAAGTTTCCAGATAGGTCTAGATAGGGTGAGGGGGTGTCCCCATGAAAGTGTGACATGTAGCGGCGAGTGATCAGATACACTTCTAGGCAGGTAGGCCACCCCTCGTACATATGGGGTCATGAGTGTATTCCCAATGGCCAGGTCTATCCGTGACATAGCGTGGTGGGAGCTAGAGTAGCAGGAAAACTGTCTGGCTGTGGGGTTTCGGACACGCCAAAGATCTACCATACCCAGCTCCACCAACGTTCTAGCAAATGAGGTTGAGGCTGCATCTTCTGATATGTTTCCCGAATGCAACTTATCCAAATAGGGATGCAAATATGTATTAAAATCCCCTATTAGAAGAGTCGGCGCAGGGGGAAAGGAATCCAAAACAGACAAGATTCTTTTTACTGGTTCGACTGAATAGGGCGGGGGGATGTACATGGCAACCAAAATAAATTGTATACCGTATAACGTGCAAAGCAAACATACAAATCTGCCCCCAGGGTCAACCACTGATTTAGTACATGAGAAGGGGATGGACCTGTGCACCAGCACACTGACACCCCGCGCATGGGTCGAGTACATGGAATGATATTCATGTGAAACCCATCCCTTCCTCAGCCAATGAATATTATCTTTCACCATGTGGGTCTCAGACATACACAGGATAGCCGGGAGAAATTTCTGCATATTAGTAAATATAGCACATCTCTTATTTGCATCCCCGAGCCCCCTAACTTTCCACGCTACAATATTAAGTGATATCGCCATAACAGCAGACTAAAAAATGATAAATCGGAGCATACTCCACTCCCGAGGGAGAGAGGCAATCCCCACCATCCCCCCGGTACAATGAATTGGGTGACACGGCTGACGCACACCACACCCCACAGATCAATTAGGAAATACAACAGCAAACGAAAAAAAACAAAGGAGGGAGAGGGAGCACTGCACACCAGTGTACAGCGCCCCTGCCCTCAAACACAAGTGTAACTTGCACATTTCCCTCAAATAGAGAGAATCAGGGCTAGAAAACTCGCCCAGAGTCCATGCAGGGAGAAGGGTCCACAGCTTGTCACTGTAATGAGTGTCCACAGCAATCCGGTCAGCTCCCGCCCTGAATCCGAAATGGAATGAACAGTAGTAATTATACCAGCATAGCGTCCTAGACAAAAAGTAGTAACACCTGGCGGCAAATAAAAAAAAAAGGGGGAACTTCTAGTATTCTTCCTCCTCATGGACCTCTCATTAATATCCAGCCAGGACAGTGCCGTCCCCGCCGTATCAAAAAAGTGCGTTTCTCCATTCACATCAATCCGCAGTCTAGCAGGGTACATCATGGAATATGTCACCTGTAAGTCACGTAGGCGTTTTTTAATCTCAATAAATTGCGCCCTTTTACGCTGCACTTCCAGGGAAAAATCAGGGAAAATGGAGACTTTCCTGCCATTAATAGCAAGTTCCTTAATATCTCTGGATCTGCGCAGGATAGCATCTCTATTTTTAAAGTGTAGGAGCTTGAGCAAGATGGGACGCGGGGGTGCTCCCGGCGGGGGGGCACGCGTAGGGACCCTGTGTGCTCTCTCAATAGTAAAGAATGGGGACAAAACATCTTTGCCAAAGGTGTCCATTAGCCATTTTTCAAAAAAGCCCAGTGAGTCAGTCCCCTCCGTCCTCTCCGGAACCCCCACCAGTCGCAGATTACTTCTACGGGAGCGGTTCTCTAAATCATCCACCTTGTTCAGCAGTATTGTAATATTTTGCGTGGCTTTTCCCAGCTCCCGTGTTATTGGTGGCAATTTATCCTCCATCGCACCAACACGCTCCTCCAATTCCCCCACCCTGGCAGTCACTCCCCGCAGCTCTTGTTTAATACAGGCCATGTCCTTGGTGACAATCTCCATTTGATTACTTAGAGTGGCCAGTGTGGTATTGCAGGAGTTAATTGCTGCAAGGATTTCTCCCAGTGTGGGCTCAGCAGGCACAGACTCTGGCTGCTCCCCATCCCCCACTCCTTCCCCCTCCAGCACAGGCCCCGGCGTCTGCACGTGTCGGGCTGAAGAGGGGCCCAGCTTACTCACTGCTCCCTCCTTGGAGATACGATCCTCCAGCTCCATGCTGCAGCCAGCGCCTGCCTCAGTCTGTGCACCGGGTGATCGAGCAGCAGCAGGAGACACCCTTGCATATCGCTCCAGCCTGCCAGCCGCTCCCACCGCTCCACTACCGGCCGACTTGTTGTTTGCTGGCGCCATCTTGGATGCAGCAGAGACGCGCCCCGGCGTCTCCTTATCTTTTTTTACCGACGCGGTTCGACATGGCACAAGGATCCTCCGCTTTCTAGACGCCCAGGGAGATATTGCAGCCCTCCAGGTCAGTGGGACTCGTCAGCAGTGCCGGTAGTCAGGATATATTGACGGATCCGGGCAGTAGCTCTCTCACTCCACGTCCTCCCTACATGAGGTCCAGGCCACGCCCCCACACGTCCAAACTCTTACTACCTCCTGTCGCCTCCAACTCAAAAATATTTCCAAAATCAGTCCCTCCCTCAGCCCTCAATCTACTAAAACTCTTGCACATGCCCACATCATCTCCCGCCTTGACTACTGCAATTCTCTCCTCTGTGGCCTCCCTGCTAACTCTCTTGCACCACTCCAGTCTGTCCTCAACTTTGCTGCCCGACTAATCCAACTCTCTCCTCGCTACTCCCCTGTCTCTTCCCTCTGCAAATCCCTCCACTGGCTCCCAATTCACCAAAGAATCCAGTTCAAACTACTAAGACTGACCTACAAAGCCATCCACAACCTATCCCCTCCCTATATCTCTGAACTAATCTCCCAATATCTTCTCACGTAATCTTCAATCCTCCCAAGACCTCCTACTCTCCTCCACACATATTCGTTCCTCACACAACCGCCTCCAAGATTTCTCCCGAATATCTCCTAATCTCTGGAATTTCATGCCTCAACACGTCCGATTATCCACCACCTTCTGATCCTTCAAACGGAACCTGAAAACCCATCTTTTCAGGAAAGCTTACAGCCTGCAATAGCCATTCTGCCGCCTCACCAGCACCCGAGCCGCCACCTCAAAACCACTAGAGATGCTGCACCCCGACCTTCTGTCTCTTCCCCACTAACCCATAGAATGTAAGTCCACAAGGACAGGGTCCTCTCCCCTCTGTACCAGTCTGTCATTGTAAATTTGTTTACCGTTAACGATATTTATAACTTTGCATGCAACTCCCTTCTCATGTACAGCACCACGGAATTCATGGCGCTATATAAATAATAATTTAGAAGTTGGGAGAGGGAGGGTTGTTCCCTCTCTCATCCCCCCTCAGCACTGCTGCGACAAAATCATGGGAAGCTGATGATAGTCATGGCACCCAGAGGTCAAACAATGACTCCTGGTGTGCCACGTACAATGGCCTGTTAAACCAAGCCATAGGCATGGTCTAACAGGCATTTTGCCCATGTAATATCACAGATCTCATGTATCGCAACACATGAGACCAGTGATCAGGGTAATAAAAGTTAAGTTCCCATAGAGTGACTAAGTCAAAAAATAAAAAAAGTTAAGATTGGAAAAATTTTTAAAAAACCCACAAAATAAAGAATAAACTATTACACTAACAAATACACATTTATGTAAAAAAGTACACATTTGGTATCACTGCATCTAGAATGGCCCAATCTATAAAACTGTCAAACTAGTTAACTCCTATAGTGAACGCCTCAGGCCTGTTTCACACTTCCGTTTTTTCAAATCCGTCAAAATCCGTTGTTTTCCGTAAAAAAACGGATCCGCCATTTTTTGCAGGATCCGTTTTTTTTGTCCCATAGACTTCCATTACGGTTACCGCGGATCCGTCAAAAAAACGGATCCGTTTTTAAAAAAACGGATCCGTTTGCATCAGTTTCCGTCAAAAAACGGAAATGGATCCGTTTGGCGGACACAAAAACGGAAGTGTGAAACAGGCCTTAAAAAATAAACATTTAAAATGTGGCAAACAATGCCATCTATTCCAGACAATTTTGCACTCCAAAAGTTAAATCAGGTGGTTCCTTCCCTTCAGATCCCTGCCGAGCACCCAAACAGTAGTTTACCATCATGTATGGAGTAACTGTATACTCAGGAGAAATTGCACAACATATTGTATGGTCCATTTTCTCCTGTTATCCTTGTGAAAATGAAAAAATATTGGGTTTAAGCAGCATTTTTGTGGGAAAAAGTAAAATTTTATTTTTTTTCTTTCTACATGGCTTTAATTCCTGTGATGCACCTAAAGGGTTAATAAACTTCTTAAATGTGGTTTTGAACACCTTGAGGGGTGCAGTTTTTAAAATGGTATCACTTTCAGGTATTTTCTGTCATATAGCCCATCAGTTACTTCAAATGTGAAGTGGTCACTTAAAAAAAAAAATAAATAAAAAAAAAAATATGTTTTGTAAATTTTGTTGGAAAAATAAATTGCAGTGAACACTGCACGGCGCCAGCGAGATCGTTGTGTGTGACGGGTATGAGCGACCGTCCCCCCCGCCGGTTATCGCTGATCATGCAGCATCGGCATGGGCCGTTTTCGATCGCTGGTCTCCCGCTGCGCAGCACACATCGCTGCGTGTGGCAGCGAGAGACCAGCGATGCTGAATGCTGGTTTCTAATGTAAACATCGGGTATCCGGGAGTCGCGTGGCTCTTACTGTAGATACCCGATGTTTACATTAGAAACCAGCGTGTACGCCAGTTTCCAAGGTAAACAGCGGGCATCCGGGAGTCGCGCGGCTCCTGGATACCCGATGTTTACATTAGAAACCAGCGTCGCTGGTCCTGATAGCTGGGGCTGTCTTGTGACAGCTCACCAGCGATTAGCCTAAGCCTAACAATGTCCCAGCGATCCCATCATGTCGGATCGTTCGTGGGATCGCTGGGACATCGTCATGTGTAATGGGGGCTTAAGCTGTACATCACAGCTGACAACCTGTTTAAATGGCCACGATCGGTATTAGCACCGATCACGGCCGCTTAACCCCTTAGATACCGCTATCATTTGTGACTGTATTAAGTTTGAAAGGAATGCAGCCCGCCAGCTTAAATTTTTTTTTTTTTTTTATGTGCGGCCCATTTACTCTGCTGAGTTTGAGACCCCTGGTATACAGGTATAGATGAGATGCTCTGCAGGGCAGGAGTCATGATAATGTTCTGTTGGTTCTTGAACTACGTTGTCATCTTTTGTTTTGAGAATTGAATGGCACTCTGAGGAGCGATGCAGTCGGCATTTCCAAGTCACCAGTGCGTTGATAGTATGAAATGCAAGATATTCAAACCCCAAGTAAATCATAACTTTGTTGTTCCTCTGCCTAGAATACTTTAGATGAACTCAAAATACACTTTTATTGAAAATAAATTAAAAAATATGGGGATAGAGCTATTAAAGTACATGCTTTAATTAAAGGGGGCTTCACACATAGCGATATCGCTAGCAATATCGCTAAAGCGTCACCGATTTTGTGACGCAGCAGCGATACATGTGATACTTACCTCCGACCGGCTCCCCCGCTGGCTATCGCTGATCGCGCGAGAACATCCTGGGCCGTTTCTCGTCGCGCCAGCAGGAAGCCGCGGGCGGAGGACGTCATCATCGCTGCATGTGACAGGTAAGTAACGACCACCACTGCTGAGATCTGCCTATTTGGCAGCTCACTAGCGATCATTTAGCGATGCACCAGCGATCCTGACTGGGTTGTATCATTGTTGGGATCGCTGGTGCATCGCTAAATGTAACAGGGCCCTAACCAAGACACAATTGGCTGGCACAGCAGGAAAGCCATTGTTCACTGGGGTTGTACCAAAAGGAATGACAGGATTGCCAATTGGAAACAATGGGGGTGGGGAAGCGCTGGAAGGAACATGTGAAATAATGTCAAGGAAACCCAGTTGACTTCCATGGGCTCCATTGAAATACAATACAGCACAACACAGGCAGCAAAGAAAATGCAGAATGGATTTCACCACAGGTCTCTGGGCCCCGCTGACTGCTCTGGGTTCTACAGGTTCGGTTCACTCATACCTAGTCCCAGAGTACAGATACTGTTCTTACGAGCTGTCAGTCCACTGTGCTAAACATAATTCCACACTCAGTGTGGTGTGTATGGGCCTAGAGACCCTTAATCAAATCCATTCTGCATTTTCTTTCATCCTATGCCTGCCTACACCTGCAGTATATGTGTATGATACATAACTACGTAGGATCTGTTCACTCTTACAGTGAAGATCCAGATGACATGCATGGTGTTGCAGAGACTCGTCAGGTCCCTGCACTGCGATACATGCTGCACTGAGACACATGCAGTGGCTGTGAGCTGACGTCGGAGGTGCAGCCACAGGGAGCAGCGCATGACAATGGCGCACACTCCGATGTCAGCTGCCGGGCTGTGCGGTGGATACAAAAGACACTGGGCGACGTGGGAGAAGAGGAAAGGTGAGTAGAATGTTTTTGCTTTTAATTATGCATTAGGGGCAGAACGGGGACACATACACTAGGATTGGGGACCATGTAAACCAGGATGGTGATGTATATACCAGGAAGTGGGCATATATACCAGGATGGAGACCATTTGAACCATATATACCAGGATGGGGACCATATATACCAGCATTGGGACATATACTGTATACGAGGATGCAGACATATTCACCAGGATGATGGGCGACATTTTACTACATAATGAAAGGGGCAATTCATAAGTCTATAGAATTTAGAACACTACAGGGGCCCATACATCTGATCAACGTGTGTGTGTGTGTAGAGGGGGCAGGTCCAAATTTGGCAATGGGGCCCATCGGACTCCAGTTACACTACTGCAAAAACATACATTCTCAGCAAGTACACAAGGTGGTACAAGTGGCAGAATTTCACCTTTCTGCTGTGCCTTCTGGGCTTCCAGGACCAATTATCTCTGCCAGCAGCTCCCTGCTTTTGGTGGGCTCCCACTGAGATGATAATGTATTAGATGTGACCTGCTGTCCCATGTAACTCCACAGATAGCACAGTGATACTTTTGTGAGTACTGATAGCAGTGATGGCTCCTCTGGATCACACTGCTGCTGGTTCTGCATGTGCTGCTGCTTTGGGCTGGTGGGAGGAGTAAGGCAGAATCAGTGAGAGATGAGAGCAGACTATATCTATCTATTGCTGATAATGACAGACCGCTACAAACACAGATCTTCAGTTTTGCACTAGATCAACTGTAAATCACAAGTTAATCACATATCATGTGAACATACTCACCTTGCACCTCAAAAGTCATAGCTCTCAAACTTTGTGATGCTGCAAATGGCAATTTTCCCTGTGGGCAATTTTCAGGGAACCCATTATAGTCTGTGGGATTTACATTCTGCTGTGCACATGCTGCGGTTTTTTAACTGCGGAAAAGCTGCGGTTTTGAATCCGCAGAAAGAAATGACACGTCAATTCTTTCTGCGGATTCCGCTGCGGTTTACCAACTATTCCATTGTCCAGGCGTCAAACCACAGGGGAAAACCGCTGGCCAATCCGCAGGAAAACCGCTGGTCATTTTAGCTGCGGTTTTACCTGCGGATCCGCAGATACAAATCCGCGGGTGAATCCGCAGAGTGTGCACATAGCCTTAAAAGTTTGAAAATTGATACATTTAAAAAAAAAAAATTAAAAAAAATTTTCAATATTTTCATAAATGCAAATCATAGCGACCAAAGTTAACCACTAACATTAAGTACAATACATCATGTTGAAGCGTTCCAGAGCTAATGCTTTAAAGTGACGCTGATCAAATGATAAAAAGGAGGCTCGGTAGTTTTTCACACAAAGTGGTTTAATTTTTAAGAGGTTCATCAATTGGTGCTTTTATCAGCAGCACTGAACAACCCTCAAATTCCAGGCTTCCAAATTTACATTTTTTATTTGCGTTTCCTACACAGTTTATTTTGTGTCCTCTTACTGCCTCCTCTATGCATAGACTACTAGCAAATCAGGCAGCTGCGATCCACATTTTTAGTGGATTTTTTCACTTAAGCCACATTTTTGGAAATGTTTGGTGTCAACTGGGCAGTGAAATCCACCGCACCAGGTGAGCCTATAAGCACTTGGTCCTCATGAACATGATGGACTGAAGGCGTCATCACAGAGGACAGGATTTTGTGGATAGAACTTGACACAGTGAGGACCAGGAAAGAAAGCAGAAGAGAGACCAGAAAACACCAGAATATGCAGAGCTAGCAGTGTAGACAGGAACTGAAGGTGTAAAGTCCAAGACATGCAACCCTTTGTAGAGGTAACAGCTCCAAAGCAGAGTGTTAAGCAGCAAACTCCTTTATAGAGAAGCTACAGTCTGAGGCATTTCAGACGCCGGCACTGACCTGAAGAGCTTGCAGATTAAGCACAGACATCGACTATTGCACAGATTTGCTTCAGAGTGCAGCACCTTTGTCCTAATCAGACACTCAGTCTACATCACACTATCCCAGGAGGTGGTGCATGCTGGTCTCATTATAAAAGCTCTGCTGCAGGTGTATTGGGAGCGGCAAATCTCATTTAGGCCTCATTCAGATGGCCGTGAACTATGGCCATGGTCTAGTCCAGGGTTCCCCAACCCCAGTCCTCAAGGCCCACCAACAGGTCATGTTTTCAGGATTTCCTTAGTATTGGTCAGGTGATAATTGCTTCACCTGTGCAATGCAAAGGAAATCCTAAAAACATGATCTGTTGGTGGGCCTTGAGGACTGGGGTTGGGGAACCCTGGCCTAGTCTATCTGTTATTTTATGGAATGGCCTAGGGATGATGCGTAGGCATCTGTCCACCATGGGGATCCATTATATATTTTTCTGTGGTGGTTCTCAGATTAGAAAGGCACAGTTCTATTAATTTGAATAGGAGCGGATCTGCAGTACCCAGCAGTGACCACTACACTGTTCATGGTGCTGTGCTGTTTACCTTCTCACTGGCTTGCATTCAGCTGCCGATGGCATTATGAACAGCTGATTGGTAATGGTGCCGATCACCGACCTGAGGCCACGTTCACACATTTAGTATTTGGTCAGTATTTTACATCAGTATTTGTAAGCCAAAATCAATTTATCCTAGAGATTGGTCATCAATTTAGAACAGGCTATTAACCCCTTTCCAACATTGGGCGTATATTTACGTCGATGTCGAACTCCCTCCTTTTGACCCTGACAGCAGCATTTAACAAGCGCTTCCAGCAATCACCCAACCCGAGATCGCAAAAAATGGAGATGCTACGGGTATCGGAAAATGATGCAATTTTTTTTTAAGCAAAGTTTGGAATTTTTTTTTCACCTCTTAGATAAAAAAGAACCTAGACATGTTTGGTGTCAATGAACTGGTAATGACCTAGAGAATCATAATGACAGGTCAGTTTTAGCATTTAGTGAACCTAGTAAAAAAGCCAAACAAAAAACAAGTGTGGAATTGCACTTTTTTTTCCGCAATTTCACCGCACTTTGAATTTTTTTTCCCCATTTTCTAGTATACGACATGGTAAAACCATGGTGTCATTCAAAAGTACAACTTGTCCCGCAAATAATAAGCACTCACATGGCTATATCGATGGAAAAATAAAAAAGTTATGACTCTGGGAAGGAGGGGAGCGAAAAAAGAAAACTCAATACCGAAAAAAGCTCTGGGGCTTAAGGGGTTAAACTTATGCAAACACACCCAACGTGTGCACATACCCTCAGGTGGGCATATAACATGGATGATGATGGCATCACAATGTTCATACTGGCCGGCGTCTCTCCTGACCCGAAGCATGACAGCATGTATTTCTATGCAGCTCTCACGCTCGGGTCAGGAGGGCCATCAGCCAGTCCGTGCATTGCGATGCAATCATCGTCCATGTTATATGCCCATCTGAGGGTATGTGCACACGTTGTGGCTTTGGCTGCAGATCCGCAGCAGTTTTCCATGTGGTGTACAGTGCCATGTAACCCTATGGAAAACCAAATCCGTGCACATGCTGCGGAAAATTCGGCGCAGATTTGCAGCAGTTTATTTTCCGCAGCATGTCATTCCTTGTGCGGAATCCGCAGCGAATTGGCACCTCTTCCATTATAGGAATCCGCACAAAATCTGCACTAAATCCGCAGGTAAAATGCAGGTAATTTTACCTGCGGATTCAGCCAAATCCACGTGTAAAAATCCGCAATGGAATCCGCAACGTGTGCACATACCCTTAAGGCCCCTTTACATTTAGCGATGCACCAGCGATCCGACCCGGGCAGGATCGCTGGTGCATCGCTAGTGAGCTGTCACACAGGCAGACCTCACAGCGATGCAGCAGCGACGCAGCGCACGATACTCACCTTTCACACACAGCGATCCTGACGTCCTCCCGCCAGCCTCCACGCATCGCTCGTCGGCGCCAGCAGGAAGCGCCCGACGAGAAATGGAGCCGGACATTCTCGCGCGATCAGCGATGGACCGCAGAGGAGCCGGTCGGAGGTAAGTATCACACATAGCGATATCGCTAGCACGTCACAAAATCGATGACGTTATAGCGATATCGCTATGTGCAAAACCCCCTTTACTATGCCCTTAAAGGCACTCTATTACCACAGAATGGCTTTGAAACTAAGTACAGGCACTCGGTGCATCATGGTGCGGCCAAACATTTAACCCCTTTACCTCCCAAGGCTGTTTGCACCTTCATGACCAGGCCAAATTTTATAAATCTGACCACTGTCACTTTATGAGGTAATAACTGGAACACTTTAACAGATCCCACTGATTCTGAGAATGTTTTTTCATGACATATTGTCCTTTATGATAATGGTAAAATTTCTCATGACTTGCGTTTATTTGTGAAAAAAGTGGAAATTTGGCAAAGATTTAGCAATTTTCAAACTTTTAATTTTTATGCCCACAAAATAGTTAGCAAAAAACATTTCCCCAGGGAAAAAATCCCTCCCTCCCCCCAGATTGCCCTTTTATCCATGCTCCCAGATCCTATAGGTACACAGAAACGTAGTATTTTGAGATTCTGCTTCGCAGCAGCACGTACAATAAAACACAGACACAGACGGACATCAGTCACTCCATCTATTTTTATTTTAGGATATTTGTTTTGTTTTTGGTTTTCTCCATCTATGTCAGAATGGCAGGATGAAATTTTGTATATTTGTCATATGGAAGATCTATCAGCAGAAGCCACAGGCGACAACACAAAGTTTGTTTGGTTGTGGCAACCCTGGATTCTCTTTAGGAACTCACCCAAATTCTTTTCCTTATTTTTCTGATGAGAAAAGACTTCACAATACTGGGAAATAATTGATTTGATCACCTCTCCTAGACACTTGTTTGATCCCTGGTACACACGTGGTCAAAATTGTTGGTACCCCTCGTTTAATGACAGAAAAACCCACAATGGTCACAGGAATAACTTGAATCTGATAAAAGTAATAATAAATCAAAAATCTGTGAAAATGAACAAATAAAAGTCAGACATTGCTTTTCAACCATGCTTCCATAGAATTTGAAAAAAAATAAAACTCATGAAATAGGCCTCGACAGAAATGATGGTACCCCTGAAAATAATGTGACAAAAGGGACATGTTAAATCAAGGTGTGTCCACTAATTAGCATCACAGGTGTCTACAATCTTGGAATCAGTGAGTGGGCCTGGATACAGGGCTACAGATACACACTATGTCACCAAACAGCACAGTGAGTATCACACTCAACCTGGACCAGAGGAAACGAAGGAAGAGTTGTCTCAGGAGATTAGAAAGAAAATTATAGACAAACATGTTAATTGTAAAAGTTATAAGACCATCTCCAAGCAGCTTGATGTTCCTGTGACTACAGTTGCACATACTATTCAGAAATTTAAGCTCCATGGGACTGTATCCAACCTCCCTGGACGTGGCCACAGGAGGAAAACTGATGACAAATCAAAGAGGTGGATAATAAGAATGGTAGTAAAAGAGCCCAGAAAAACTTCTGAACAGATTAAAGGTGAACATCATGCTCAAGGAACATGAGTGTCAGATCACACCATCCGTCCTTGTATGAGACTTCATGGGAGACGACCAAGGAGGACACCATTGTTGAAAAAAATAATAAAAAAGCCAGACTGGAATTTGTCGAACTACATGTTGACAAACCACAAAGCTTCTGGGAGAATGTCCTATGGACAGATGAGACAAAAATGGAACTTTCTGCCAAGGCACATTAGCTCTATGTACATGTTGGAAAAATGAAGCATATCAAGAAAAGAACACTGTCCCTATTGTGAAACATGGAGGAGGCATTGTTATGTTCTGGGGCTGCTTTGCTGCATCTGGCACAGGGTGTCTACAATCTGTGCAGGGTACAATGAAATCTCAAGACTATCAAGGGATTCTAGAGAGAAATGTGCTATCCAGTGTCAGAAAGCTTGGTCTCAGTCGCAGGTCATGTGTCTTGCAACAGGATAATGACCCAAAGCACACAGCTAAAAACACCCAAGAATTACTAAGAGGAAAACATTGGACTATTCTGAAGTGTCCTTCTATGAGTCCTGCAGGACCTTAATCCTATTGATCATCTTTGGAAAGAGCTGAAACATGCCGTCTGGAAAAGGCAACCTTCAAACATGTGACAACTGGAGCAGTTTGCTCTTGGGGGGTGGGACAAAATACCTGTCGAGATGTGCAGAAATCTCACTGACAGTAAAGCCCCCGTCACACGTAACGAGATCGCTGTGTGTGACGGGACCCTTACAGAAATCGTTTGATTGCAGTGATTGCCTCAAAAGGTTGTGCAACAAAATACTAAGTTAAGGGTACCATCATTTCTGTCCAGGCTTATTTCATGAGTTTTATTATTTTTTTAAATTCTGTGGAAGCATGGTTGAAAGCAATGTCTGACTTTCATTTGTTCATTGTCAAAGATTTTTGATTTATTATTACTTTTGTCAGATTCCAGTTATTTCTGTGACGATTCTGGGTTTTTCTGTCATTAAATGAGGGGCACCAACAATTTTGACCAAGTGTGTATTTGTCCTTCCGAATAAGGAAAATATGGACTAAAGATTTCCACCCCACCCCCCTTACTCCACTCTGTCCTCCCTTTGTTTGTCTTATCCCTTGTATGATTTTATTTTTCTTCTTCTTCTTCCTCTTCTTCTTCTTCTTCTTCTTCTTCTTCTTCTTCTCCTCCTCTTTTTTCCTACTTTTATATCTAACTAGCTGAAGAGCCTGGCGTTGCCCGGGCATAGTAAGCAACTACGGTTAGTTATACCAAATTATGACGATTATATCTATATATATATCTATATATATATATATATATATAAAGCTGTGTAGAGCCCTGTCCACTCCGCATAGCCACATTCACTATAATATCCCACATCATTCCGTCAGCTAGAGCCACCGGACTACTACCCCTAATATCCCACATCATCCTGTCAGCCAGAGCTACTGGACTACTACCACTAATATCCCACATCATCCCGTCAGAGCCATCGGACTACTACCCCTAATATCCCACATCATCCCGTCAGCCAGAGCTACCGGACAACTACCACTAATATCCCACATCATCCCGTCACAGCCGCCGGACTACTACCTCTAATATCCCACATCATCCCGTCAGCCAGAGCCACCGGACTACTACCCTAATATCCCACATCATCCCATCAGCTAGAGCCACCGAACTACTACCCCAAATATCTCACATCATCCCATCAGCTAGAGCCACCGAACTACTACCCCAAATATCTCACATCATCCCGTCAGCCAGAGCCACCGGACTTCTCCCTCAAATATCCCACATCATCCCATCAGCCAGAGCCACCGGACTACTACCCCTAATATCCCACATCTTCCCATCAGCCTGGGGTCAGAATCAGAGCGCTGAGTAGAACAGTCCTAACTTCCATACTGGGGATTCCTTTAAGAGAGCCTGGGGTCAGTACCAAAGCGCAGAGTGGATTTGCAATCACTTCCATACCGGGGATCCCTTTAAGAGGGGCCTGGAGTCAGAATCAGAGCGCAGAGTGGATTTGCTCTCACTTCCATACCGGGGATCATTTTAAGAGGGGCCTGGGGTCAGAACCAGAGCGCTGAGTGGATTTGCCCTGACTTGCATTCCAATGATCCCATTAATAGAATCCTGGGGTCAGAATCAGAGCACTGAGGGATTTGCCCTAACTTCCATACAGGAGATCCCTTTAAGAGAGCCTGGGGTCAGTAGCAGAGCATTTGAAGGCAATTGCCCTAACTTACATACCGGGGATCCCTTTAAGAGAGGCCTGGGGTCAGAACCAAAGCGCTGGATGAATTTGCCTTGACTTCCATACCAATGATCCCTTTAATTGAAGCCTAGGGTCAGAATCAGAGCGCTGAGGGATTTGCCCTAACTTCCATACCGGAGATCCCTTAAGAGAGGTCTGGGGTCAGTACCAAAGCGCAGAGTGGATTTGCCCTCACTTCCGTACTGGGGATCCCTTTAAGAGGGGCCTGGGGTCAGAACTAGAGTGCTTAGTGGAATTGCCCCCAAATTTCATACCAATGATCCCTTTAAGAAACCCTGGGGTCAGAACCACAGAGCTGAGTGGAACGGTCCTAACTTCCATACCGGGGATCCCGTTATCCCCTTTCCTACATTGGAACTAATATTCCGTCCATGTGACCTTCCATCCCAAGGATGGAATATTAAGTCACACGCGATCAGCGGCTCTCACGGGGGAGCGCCGCTGATCGCGGCCAGATGTCAGCTGATTATCACAGCTGACACCCGGCACTATGTGTCAGGGGCTGTACCCGACCGATCCCGGCTCATTAACCCCTGACACATGATCGCAGTGTACCGGGGAATAGGAGAGGAGCGCGCAAGGAGGGGGCTCCCTCCGTGCTTCCCTGCGACCCCTGGAGCGACGCGATGTGCTGTGTCGCTCCGAGAGTCCTCCTCCCTGCAGGCCCCTGGATCCAATATGGCCGCGAGGGCCTGCAGGGGTCCTGCAGGGAGGTGGCTTTCTCACTGCCTGCTGAAAGCAGGCATGAGGAAGCCTGTTGCAGCGCCTGTCAGATCTCCGATCTGACACAGCGCTGTTAAGTGTCAGATCAGCATATTTAGTATCGCCGCGTCCGTAACGACCCGCCCTATAAAACTGTCCCACTAGTTAACCCCTTTAGTGAACCCCTTCAAAAAAATAAAAGCAAAGCAAAAAATGAAGCAATGGGATGAAACTGAATGGGAGGAGACACAGATTAGATATTAGAAAAAACTTTTTGACAGTTAGAGTGATCAATGAGTGGAACAGGCTGCCACGAGAGGTGGTGAGTTCTCCTTCAATAGAAGTCTTCAGACAGAGGCAGGACAGACATCTGTCTGGGATAATTTAGCGAATCCTGCTTTGAGCAGGGGGTTGGACCAGATGGCCCAGGAGGTCCCTTTCAACTCTATGATTCTACAATGCTTTATCATCATACCGCCAAACAAAAAGTGCAATAACGTGAGATAAAAAAGACGTACATAAATAACCATGGTACCGCTGAAAACGTCATCTTGTCCCGCAAAAAACAAACCACCACACAGTGTCATCAGCAAAAAAATAAAAAAGTTATAGCTCACAGAATAAAGCAATGCAAAAATAATTATTTTTATATAAAATTGGTTTTATTGTATAAAAGCGCCAAAACATAAAAAAAGACAAATGAGGTATCGCTGTAATCGTACTGACCCGTAGAATAAAACCACTTTATCAATTTTACCACACGCAGAACAGTGTAAACGCCCCCCCCCAAAAGAAATTCATGAAATGCTGGATTTTGTTCATTCTGTGTCCCAAAAATCAGAATAAAACGCGATCAAAAAATGTCATGTGCTCGAAAATAGTACCAATAAAAACGTCAACTCGTCCCGCAAAAAATACGACCTCACATGACTCGGTGGGTCAAATTACGGAAAAATTATAGCTCTCAAAATGAGGTGATGCAAAAACTATTTTTACAATAAAAAGCGTCTTTTAGCGTGTGACAGCTGCCAAGCATAAAAATCTGCCATAAATAGTAAATCAAACCCCCCCTTTATCACCCCCTTAGTTAGGGAAAAATAATAAAATTATTTCCATTTTCCCATTAGGGTTAGGGCTAGGGTAAGGGTTAGGTCTAGGGCTGAGATTAGGGTTAGGGGTGTGTTGGGGTTAGGGTTGGAGTTAGAATTGGGGGGTCTCCACTGTTTGGGCACATCAGGGGCTCTCCAAACGCAACATGGCGTCTGATCTCAACTCCAGCCAAAAAGTCAAATGGCGCTGCTTCCCTTCCGAGCTCTGCCATGCGCCCAAATAGTGGTTTACTCCCACATATGTGGTATCGGCGTACTCAGGACAAATTGCACAATAGCTTTTGGTGTCCTGTTTCCCTTGGGAAAATAAAAATTGTGGGTGAAAAGATCATTTTTGTGGAAAAAATATTATTTCTTAATTGTACGGCTGTACGTTATAAACTTCTGTGAAGTCGTTGGGACTTCAAAGTTCTCACCACACATCTATACAAGTTCCTTGGGGGGGTCTAGTTTCCAAAATGAGGTCATTTGTGGGCAGTTTCCACTGTTTAGGCACATCAGGGACTCTCCAAACACGACATGGCCCGATCTCAATTCCAGCCAATTTTGCGTTGAAAAAGTCAAACGACGCTCCTTCCATTTCGAGCTCTGCCATGCGCCGTAACAGTGGTCCACCCCCACATATCAGGTATCAGCGTACTCAGGACAAATTGCACAATAACTTTTGCAGTCCAATATCTCCTGTTACCCTTGGTAAAATAAAAAAAATTGGACCTGAAGTAATTTTTTTGTGAAGAAAGTTAAATGTTCATTTTTTTAAACATTAAAAAAATTCTGGAGAAGCACCTGAAGGGTTAATAAACTTATTGAATGTGGTTTTGAGCACCTTGAGGGGTGCAGTTTTTAGAATGGTGTCACTTTTGGGTATTTTCTATCATACAGACCCCTCAAAGTGACTTCAAATGTGATGTGGTCCCTAAAAATAAAATGGTGTTGTAAAAATTAGAAATCGCTGGTCAACTTTTAACCCTTATAACTTGCTAACAAAAAAAAATTTTGGTTCCAAAATTGTGCTGATGTAAAGTAAACATGTGGGAAATGTTACTTATTAAGGTTTTTGCGTGCCATATCTCTGTGATTTAAGGGCATAAAAATTCAAAGTTGGAAAATTGCGAAATTTTCAAAATTTTCACCAAATTTCAGTTTTTTTTTCACAAATAAACGCAAGTTATATGAATTAAATTTTACCACTAACATGAAGTTCAATATGTCACGAGAAAAGAATGTCAGAATCACCGGGATCCATGGAAGCGTTCCGGAGTTATTACCTCATAAAGGGACAGTGGTCAGAATTGTAAAAACTGGCTGGGGCATTAACGTGCAAACCACCCTTAGAAGTATAGGGGTTAAGAGAGGCCTGGGGTCAGAACCAGAGCGCTTAGTGGAATTGCCCTAACTTCCATACCGGGGATCCCTTTAAGAGAGGCCTGGGGTCAAAACCAAAGCGCTGGATGGATTTGCCCTGACTTCCATACCAATGATCCCTTTAAGAGGGAAGATGTGCCTATGGGATGGAGGATGTGTGATGGGGATATGGGCAGGGAGGGGGTGATTCATTTCTGTCATGTGCTCTCTGCTCCTTTCTGGGGGGCAGACAATGGCTGGGAGCTTATGTTCCGGGGGATGCTAGATTTCTCCCACCCGGTCAGTATCTGCTGAGGTGTCGTGGAGTGGAAAAACTGTTGCTCATACCAACCAATCACAGCTCAGCTTCTTTTAAACAGCTCTGATGAAATGAAAGAAGATGCTTAGTGATTGGTTGCAAGGAAAACTGTTGCTCATAGCAACCAATCACAGCTCAGCTTCTTTTACACAGCTCTGGTGAGCCGCGCGTGTGCGAGGTGTTCGGAGCAGAGCTGCATATGTACAAGGTGTACGGAGTGGAGCCGCGTATGTACAGGGTGTACAGAGCAAAGCCGCGTGTGTACGGGTTGTACGGAGTGGAGCTGTGTGTGTGTACGAAGTGTACGGAGCTGAGCTGTGTGTGTACGGAGCAGAGCAGAGCCGTGTGTGCGGAGTGGAGCCGCATGTGTACAGAGCAGAATCGCGTGTATGTGAGGTGTACAGAGTGGAACCGTTTGTGTGCGAGGTGTATGGAACAAAACCGCATGTATACAAGGTTTATGGAGTGGAGCCATGTGTGTACATGGTGTAGAGCGTGGCCACGTGTGTAAAAGGTGTACGGAGCAAAGCCGCATGTGTACGAGGTTTACTGAGTGGAGCCGTGTGTGCGAGGTGTACAGAGCGGAACCGTGTGTGTATGAGGTGTGCGGAGCCATACGTGTACAAGATGTATGGCAGGGAACATTCAAACTGTCACGTGTACCTTTCCTGTGTGACACGACCCGCAGGTTGGTAGCTGAAGCAACAAGACTGTCACGTGTACCTGTCCTGTGTGACATGACCCGCAGGTTGGTAACTGAAGCAACAAGACAAAATGGGAACACCAGGGAAACAGTTACAACGGTAGGCCCTGCAATAGGGAACGTGGACATGGAGACCTCCTGCACTCCCCTGAGGCAGTGTCCCTGAACACTCCTAACGTTCCCTATACAGACTCTTCACCTGTCACCGACCAGGATACATGAATCCCTCACTAGCCCTGCACCTATCCCTTACTAGGGAACTGGATAGTGCGGACACTGGTCCCACCGCTGCACTAATACACACAAAGGAAAATACACCAAACGGGGGAAAAACAACAAAACACTTATCTTTCTCTGCTGCAGTCACTGGGCAGCAGAGTTCATCACCGGATTAGCTTTCAGCAGTGGCTCAACACCTAATAGCCAGCTGCTACCTTCACCATCTTTCTCTGCTGCAAACACCGGGCAGCAGAGTTCAGCACCAGATCAGCTTTCAGCAGTGGCTAAACACCTCAGAGCCAGCTGCTAACTTCACCATGGTGGGAATCCACCAAGGACCTGCTATAACCAACACCAGCTGATACACCAGGTGACCTTATATAGCAAAGGAGGAGTGGTCACCATCAGCAGAGAAACTAAAGACATGTAATAACCCCAGTGACCACCGGGGGCAAAAGGTAAAGCAAAGAAAACTGTCAGACATGTATTAACACCTGTGGCCACCGGGGGCAAAAACCCATATTAAGGCCCCAATGTTAGGGTCAGCGGAAGGCACCAGATATAAATAATAGAAGGTGCGTTTGCCGCCCGGGGTCCACCGTGCGGTAGATAAGACCGCTGCTGGACAATGGCAGATACACCACAAGGTGAAGTACTGCGCTCTGGTTAACGTCACCCGAACGCTTAGTGCGGCTCTGTTCAGACACAGAGTCGCTTTACCAAAAGCAATACAAAGGCGCTGGCTCTGTTAGCCTCACAGGTTAACCAGCAGGTGGTGTTGCAACCGCAACCGCCACAGGACGCTGCTACCGCAGCGCTGCTATAACTACAGCCGCTAGACGATGGCGCCGGAAGGCCGGTCACCGTCGGACGCTAGTGTGCTGTGTAGGAAGCACAGTGGCGCTTGGTACGCCAGTAATCGGAGCTGACTATCACCAACACTCTGTCACCATTCGTATTATCAGAGAGAAGGGGTTTCTTAATAAGTCAGTCACCAGAACATGCATCCATCACCATTCACACTCAGCATAATATGCTACACTAGCGCATGGCCGAGCCGCCATGCGGGCTTTTTATAGCCATGCGCTTTCGGGACCTTCCAGTACCCTGGAAGGAACGAATCAGATCCGACGCAGGACCTGAGCACGTGACCTCTGCTCTCCAGTTAGAGGTCAAGCCTCGGGCATGCCCAGTAGCACGGCACGAGGACTTAGCCTCTGGAGTGGTTCCCTGCTGAGCAGGTTGTGCTACCATTGCTGCACCCGAGGTGGCAGCAACATCCAGGCTCACAGAACAAGTCTGAGCAGCACGCCCGACTCGCCGTGATTGCTGAGCAGGGCCCTGAGCGGTCAGAGCGGAATGGGAGACCGCTGAATGTACGGCTCTGGATTCCTGCTGTGCAGAGCCAGAAATCCGACGCCTATCATTACCCCCCCTCCCAGGGACACTGCGCTCAAAGGCCGCAATCAGGAGCGGTGCGTGGATGTTTTCCACCGGCTCCCAGGTTCGAGCCTCAGGCCCATGACCCTTTCAATCCACTAAATAACATTTTTTGCCACGGACAAACCTGCGCCCTACGATGGCGTTAACCTCAAACTCGTCAGACGATAAGTCTGACGACCCGGCCGATGACTCAGAAAACCGGGACATGTGAACTGGTTTGAGGAGGGACACATGAAACACGTCCAAAATGGCTAAATGTGGAGAAAGAGCCAGGTGATAGACCACTGAGCTAATTCGCTCAAGGACCTTGAAAGGTCCAATGTAGCGCAGCGCGAACTTGGGGGACTCGACCCGCAGTTTGATATTACGGGTGGAGAGCCACACCATGTCGCCAGGGGAGAAGCTTGGAGCGGGTCGCCGATGCGTGTCGGTGGAAGCCCTCATCCTTTCCTTAGAAGCACGGATAGCATCCTGAGTGCGATCCCAAATGTCCCGGGCCTCCATTGCCCAGTCTGCCACCCTGGAGTCAGTGGAGGACACTGGCATCGGGACAGGGACGCCTGGATGTTGGCCGTAGTTTAGGAGAAAGGGCGTCTGACCCAGTGGAATCAGCCACCGCATTGTTTAGGGCAAATTCGGCCCATGGTAGCAAGGATGCCCAGTCATCCTGCTTGGCAGAATCAAAATGCCGTAGGTAGGTGACCAAGGTCTGATTGGCTCTCTCGACCAATCCGTTCTTCTCGGGATGGTAAGCAGAGGACAGATTTAGCTCGATGCTGAGTAAGCTGCAGAGCCCCCTCCAAAACCGAGACGCGAACTGGGGACCTCGATCACTAACGATTTTGTCCGGCATGCCATGTAGGCAGAATACGTGCTTGATGAACAAAGTGGCAAGACCACGAGCGGACGGCAACCGTGCGAGTGGCACCAAATGCACCATTTTGGAAAAATGGTCTGTGACCACCCAGATGACCGTAATGCCACCAGACTTGGGCAGGCCAACCATGAAATCCATGCCAACCATCTCCCAAGGTCTATCCGCCACTGGCAGGGGATACAGCAGCCCCGCCGGCCTCTGTCTAGAGGGTCTGTTTCGAGCTCACGAGATGCATGCTTGCACGTATTCCTTAACATCTCGAGCCATATGTGGCCACCAATATGACCTTGCCAGGAGTTCGGTGGTCCGTTTATTACCAAAATGACCACCCACCCTGGAGGCATGTGCCCAGGCGAGGACCTCAGGCCGCAGCTGAGGAGGCACCAAGGTCTTGCCTGGTGGCACTGACTCGAGAGCCACTGGAGCCACGGTCGTAAAACTCTCCAGCGGGAGGATTAACCGAGGCTCAGCCTCCCCTTCCTCCGCCGAAACCACCGAGTGAGAGAGAGCATCCGCATGGACATTCTTCTCTCCTGATAAGTAATGCAAGGTGAAGCGGAAGCGGGAGAAAAAGAGCGACCACCTGGCCTGACGAGAGTTCAGGCGTTGGGCCGTCTGTAGGTAGATCAGGTTCTTATGGTCCGTATAGACCTGGAAGGGAAACCGCGCTCCCTCCAGGAGATGTCTCCACTCTGAAAAGGCCAACTTCATGGCTAGCAGCTCCCTGTCCTCGATGAAGCAATTCTTTCTGCCGGTGCAAAGGTCTTGGAGAAGAAGAAGCAGGAATGCTTCCGACCTTGAGCATCCTTTTGAAAAAGGACTGCTCCTGCCCCGACAGAAAAGGCATCTACCTCCAGTATAAATGGTTTGGGAGCGCCAGCAAAATGAGATTTTATAGCCGAGAAGGCCTTGGAGACCTGTTCGGTCCAAGCATTAGGGTTAGCTCCTTTGTTCTTGAGAGCAACAAGAGGAGCCACCAATGTGGAAAAGTGAGGTATAAACAGGCGGTAATAATTGACGAACACTAAAAAGCACTGCACCGCTTTGAGTGAATGAGGTTCTTGCCAATCCATTACCGCTTGCAGTTTGGCAGGATCCATAGTCAACCCCTGGGCAGAGATGATATAGCCCAGGAACGGCAAGGACTCCTGCTCAAACTGGCACTTTTCCATCTTGGCGAAAAGGGAATTCGCCCGTAGACGGTCGAAGACCCTGCAGACGTCTCTTCGGTGAGTGGCCAAATCTGCCGAAAAGATGAGAATGTCATCCAGATAGACCACCACCGAAGTAGAGAGCATGTCGCGGAAGACGTCGTTGACGAAATCCTGGAAGACAGCAGGCGCATTACAAAGGCCGAAGGGCATGACCAGATATTCATAGTGGCCATCCCTGGTATTAAAGGCTGTCTTCCACTCGTCTCATTCGCAAATGCGGATCATTTTGTATGCCCCCCGTAGATCTAGTTTCGTAAAGATCCGGGCCACTCGCAACCTGTCAAACAGTTCAGAGATCAGCGGAAGAGGGTATTTATTTTTTTACTGTTATGGCATTGAGACCTCTGTAGTCAATGCAGGGACGTAACTCTCCGCTCTTCTTCTGAACGAAGAAGAACCCTGCACCAGCCGGCGACACCGATTTTCTAATAAAACCCCTAGCCAGATTCTCCCGGATATATTGTGACATAGCTTTTGTCTCAGGGAGTGAAAGTGGATACACACAGCCTCTAGGAGGTTCTGTGCCTGGCATGAGGTCTATGGGGCAATTGTATGGACGGTGCGGCGGGAGCGTCTCCGCAGATTTTTTGGAGAAGATGTCCGCGTACTGGTGGTAGGGTTTAGGTAGCGCAGAGAGATCCGCAGGCACTTCAGTGGAGGACACTTGAAGACTGCCCCTCAGACACCTTCCCTCACAGTCCCTGCTCCAGGCGAGTATCTTCCCTGTCACCCACTCAATATGAGGGGAGTGGCAACGGAGCCAGGGAACCCCGAGAAGCACCTGATCTATGCCATCGGGCAAGATGAGCAGGGACAGAGTCTCATGATGAGAGGGTGAGATAAAGAGCCCCAGTGGAGCTGTCTGATGGGTCACCTGAGAGGGTAACGGTGCTCCGTTAACCACCCTGATGGTCAGAGGCTGTGGTAATAGTATCAGGGGAATGGCGTGTTTCTGGGCGAAGGTAGAAGACATAAAGTTCTCCTCGGCCCCGGAATCCACGGTAACCTCTGCCTCCCAGGTGGAGGACCCACTGTCTAAGATGCCCCGGAAAACCAGTTTGGGTGAGAAGGGTTTCATATTGGACTGCCCACCACCTACGGCCACTGGACGAGGACGTTTTTTCGCCCGCAAAGGACACGTGCTAGCCGGATGACCAAACTGTCGGCACTGATAGCAACGTACAGAGCTTCGCATCGGCTGTGGCTTTGAGCCGGTGCGAGACACCTCCATAAGTTCGGAGGGTAAAAGCTCCTGTGCGGGGTATGTTAGCGGCTCGGTGAATGTGGGAGCCAAGTGAACCTTACGTCTGGATTGTGCCTGTTCCAACCCGTGCTCCATAAACCGGAGGTCAGTGCAGGTGGAGACGGCAATCAATTCCTCCAGACTTGCGGGAACCTCTCTGGTAGCTAGAGCGTCTTTAACGTGCTCAGCTAACCCTCTCCAAAACACTGGGACTAAAGCTTTGTCCGGCCACTCTAACTCGGAAGCCAATGTCCGGAACTGGACGGCATAATGGCTGACCGAGAGTGAGCCCTGTGTTAGGGATAGCAATTGCAGGGAGGTGTCGTGCATGATCCGTGGCCCCAAAAAGACCTGCTTCAGAGCCGTGAGGAACTGAGCAGCACCCTGAACCACAGGATCATCACATTCCCACAACGGTGTAGCACACTGTAATGCCCGGCCAGACAAGAATGACACAATAAAGCCCACCTTAGCCCGCTCTGTAGGAAACTGTGCAGCCAGTAACTCGAGCTGAATTGAGCACTGGCTCACGAATCCCCTACAGGTGGCGCTGTCACCCGAAAACTTGTCAGGAAGCGGGAGGCGAGTAACTGTCAGTGTGGGCAAAAGTGCGGGCACACGTGAGACAGCCTCAGCGACTGTCTGAGCGGCAGCTAGCACAGTATTCGCAGCTGAGTTGGCGCTCTCAATAGCCGCCAACCTGCTCTCCAGCTGCCGAATATAGCGCTGCAAATGCTGCACGTCTGCCATTAGCAACCAGACCCTGGCGCTAGTGTAATGTTAGGGTCGGCGGAATGCACCAGATATAAATAATAGAAGGTGCATTCGCCGCCTGGGGTCCACCGTGCGGTAGATGATAAGACCGCTGCTGGACAATAGCAGATACACCACAAGGTGAAGTACTGCGCTCGGGTTAACGTCACCCGAACGCTTAGTGCGGCTCTGTTCAGACACAGAGTCGCTTTACCAAAAGCAATACAAAGGCGCTGGCCCTGTTAGCCTCACAGGTTAACCAGCGGGTGGCGTTGCAACCGCAATCGCCACAGGATGCTGCTACCGCAGCGCTGCTATAACTACAGCCGCTAGACGACGGCGCCGGAAGGCCGGTCACCGTCGGACGCTAGTGTGCAGTGTAGGAAGCACAGTGGCGCTTGGTTCACCAGTAATGGGAGCTGACTATCACCAACACTGTCACCATTCGTATTATCAGAGGGAAGGGGTTTCTTAATAAGTCAGTCACCAGAACATGCATCCATAACCATTCACACCCAGCATAATATGCTACACTAGCGCATGGCCGAGCCGCCATGCGGGCTTTTTATAGCCATGCGCTTCCGGGACCTTCCAGTACCCTGGAAGGAACCAATCAGATCCGACGCAGGACCTGAGCACATGACCTCTGCTCTCCAGTTAGAGGTCAAGCTGCGGGCATGCCCAGTAGCACGGCACGAGGACTTAGCCTCTGGAGCGGTTCCCTGCTGAGCAGGTTGCGCTACCATTGCTGCACCAGAGGTGGCAGCAACATCCAGGCTCACAGAACAAGTCTGAGCAGCACGCATGGCTCACCGTGATTGCTGAGCAGGGCCCTCAGCAGTCGGAGCGGAATGGGAGACCACTGAATGTACGTCTCTGGATTCCTGCTGTGCAGAACCAGAAATCTAACACCCAAAGGCCTTAAAGGAAAAAAAAAAGGTTTAAATGAGGGAATCCAGAATCTGGCACATCCAAGAATTGGACTGTGATAGTACCCATCCCTCAGTGAGGGGCCTCCAGACCCCCAACAGTGAAGACTAGAGTTGAGCGAAACAGGTCGAAAAAATTCAAAAGTCGCCGACTTTTGGCAAAGTCGGGTTTCATGAAACGAAACCCGACCCTAGGATGAGGTCGGCCACGAGGTCAGCGACTTACGAGCCAAAGTCGCGTTTCAAAAGTTTGTTTTGCGCTCTTTTTCAGCCAATCAGGATCCACGGACACTGTGGGCAACGTGATGACATAGGCACGGGTCACCACCATCTTTCAGAAGGGCATGCAAGTGATTGGCTTGCTTTGGTGGGCGTCACAGGGGGTATAAAAGGGCGTGCACGCCGACCGCCATCTTACTTCTGCCGATCTCAGTATAGGGAGAGGTTGCTGCTGATTCTGTAGGGAGAGCGTTAGGCAGGGAAGAAGACCAAAAAACTGCTTCTGCTGCTAGCGATTTGGCCTGCACAACACACCAGTCACTGTGTGTGCAGTGCAAGGGGAGGCTATATAGTGGTGTATCAGTGGTGTTGGTTGTTGGGCTGCCTTCTAAGGCTTCCTGACAGGCTGGCATTGCTGTTTACCCACTGCTCCCCAAACTGCTTTTTTAAAAGCAATCCAATCTCCCTTATCCTCTAGTCACTTTGGTCACAGCTGTGCCATCGAGCCTGTCACATAGCGCTCAGATATTTATTGGGCCTCAAACTGCTTTTTTAAAAGCAATCCCAATTTTTTTTTTGTCCTGCTGAGAAGAAAAAAAACCTGCTTCTGCTGCTGATAGCAATTTGGCCTGCACAACACACCAGTCACTGTGTGCAGTGCAAGGGGAGGCTATATAGTGGTGTATCAGTGGTGTTGGTTGTTGGGCTGCCTTTTAAGGCTTTCTGACAGGCTGGCATTGCTGTCTACCCACTGCTCCGCAAACTGCTTTTTTAAAAGCAATCCAATCTCCCTTATCCTCTAGTCACTTAGGTCACAGCTGTGCCATCGAGCTTGTCACATAGCGCTCAGATATTCATTGGGCCTCACACAATCCAAAAGTGTCCAGTGTCCAAAAGTGTGTGCAGAGATTCAAACTCTCACTTATCCTCTAGTCACTTAGGTCACAGCTGTGCCATCGAGCTTGTCACATAGCGCTCAGATATTCATTGGGCCTCACACAATCCAAAAGTGTCCAGTGTCCAAAAGTGTGTGCAGAGATTCAAACTCTCACTTATCCTCTAGTCACTTAGGTCATAGCTGTGCCATCGAGCTTGTCACATAGCGCTCAGATATTCATTGGGCCTCACACAATCCAAAAGTGTCCAGTGTCCAAAAGTGTGTGCAGAGATTCAAACTCTCACTTATCCTCTAGTCACTTAGGTCACAGCTGTGCCATCGAGCTTGTCACATAGCGCTCAGATATTCATTGGGCCTCACACAATCCAAAAGTGTCCAGTGTCCAAAAGTGTGTGCAGAGATTCAAAATCTCACTTATTCTCTAGTCACTTAGGTCACAGCTGTGCCATCGAGCCTGTCACATAGCGCGCAGATATTCATTGGGCCTCACACAATCCAAAAGTGTCCAGTGTCCAAAAGTGTGTGCAGAGATTCAAAATCTCACTTATTCTCTAGTCACTTAGGTCACAGCTGTGCCATCGAGCTTGTCACATAGCGCTCAGATATTCATTGGGCCTCACACAATCCAAAAGTGTCCAGTGTCCAAAAGTGTGTGCAGAGATTCAAACTCTCACTTATCCTCTAGTCACTTAGGTCACAGCTGTGCCATCGAGCTTGTCACATAGCGCTCAGATATTCATTGGGCCTCACACAATCCAAAAGTGTCCAGTGTCCAAAAGTGTGTGCAGAGATTCAAACTCTCACTTATCCTCTAGTCACTTAGGTCACAGCTGTGCCATCGAGCTTGTCACATAGCGCTCAGATATTCATTGGGCCTCACACAATCCAAAAGTGTCCAGTGTCCAAAAGTGTGTGCAGAGATTCAAACTCTCACTTATCCTCTAGTCACTTAGGTCACAGCTGTGCCATCGAGCTTGTCACATAGCGCTCAGATATTCATTGGGCCTCACACAATCCAAAAGTGTCCAGTGTCCAAAAGTGTGTGCAGAGATTCAAACTCTCACTTATCCTCTAGTCACTTAGGTCACAGCTGTGCCATCGAGCTTGTCACATAGCGCTCAGATATTCATTGGGCCTCACACAATCCAAAAGTGTCCAGTGTCCAAAAGTGTGTGCAGAGATTCAAAATCTCACTTATTCTCTAGTCACTTAGGTCACAGCTGTGCCATCGAGCCTGTCACATAGCGCTCAGATATTCACTGGGCCTCACACAATCCAAAAGTGTCCAGTGTCCAAAAGTGTGTGCAGAGATTCAAAATCTCACTTATTCTCTAGTCACTTAGGTCACAGCTGTGCCATCGAGCTTGTCACATAGCGCTCAGATATTCATTGGACCTCACACAATCCAAAAGTGTCCAGTGTCCAAAAGTGTGTGCAGAGATTCAAACTCTCACTTATCCTCTAGTCACTTAGGTCACAGCTGTGCCATCGAGCTTGTCACATAGCGCTCAGATATTCATTGGGCCTCACACAATCCAAAAGTGTCCAGTGTCCAAAAGTGTGTGCAGAGATTCAAACTCTCACTTATCCTCTAGTCACTTAGGTCACAGCTGTGCCATCGAGCTTGTCACATAGCGCTCAGATATTCATTGGGCCTCACACAATCCAAAAGTGTCCAGTGTCCAAAAGTGTGTGCAGAGATTCAAAATCTCACTTATTCTCTAGTCACTTAGGTCACAGCTGTGCCATCGACCTTGTCACATAGCGCTCAGATATTCATTGGGCCTCACACAATCCAAAAGTGTCCAGTGTCCAAAAGTGTGTGCAGAGATTCAAACTCTTACTTATCCTCTAGTCACCTAGGTCACAGCTGTGCCATCGAGCTTGTCACATAGCGCTCAGATATTCATTGGGCCTCACACAATCCAAAAGTGTCCAGTGTCCAAAAGTGTGTGCAGAGATTCAAAATCTCACTTATTCTCTAGTCACTTAGGTCACAGCTGTGCCATCGAGCCTGTCACATAGCGCTCAGATATTCATTGGGCCTCACACAATCCAAAAGTGTCCAGTGTCCAAAAGTGTGTGCAGAGATTCAAAATCTCACTTATTCTCTAGTCACTTAGGTCACAGCTGTGCCATCGAGCTTGTCACATAGCGCTCAGATATTCATTGGGCCTCACACAATCCAAAAGTGTCCAGTGTCCAAAAGTGTGTGCAGAGATTCAAACTCTCACTTATCCTCTAGTCACTTAGGTCACAGCTGTGCCATCGAGCTTGTCACATAGCGCTCAGATATTCATTGGGCCTCACACAATCCAAAAGTGTCCAGTGTCCAAAAGTGTGTGCAGAGATTCAAAATCTCACTTATTCTCTAGTCACTTAGGTCACAGCTGTGCCATCGAGCCTGTCACATAGCGCTCAGATATCAGTGGGCCTCACACAATCCAAAAGTGTCCAGTGTCCAAAAGTGTGTGCAGAGATTCAAAATCTCACTTATTCTCTAGTCACTTAGGTCACAGCTGTGCCATCGAGCCTGTCACATAGCGCTCAGATATCAGTGGGCCTCACACAATCCAAAAGTGTCCAGTGTCCAAAAGTGTGTGCAGAGATTCAAACTCTCACTTATCCTCTAGTCACTTAGGTCACAGCTGTGCCATCGAGCTTGTCACATAGCGCTCAGATATTCATTGGGCCTCACACAATCCAAAAGTGTCCAGTGTCCAAAAGTGTGTGCAGAGATTCAAACTCTCACTTATCCTCTAGTCACTTAGGTCACAGCTGTGCCATCGAGCTTGTCACATAGCGCTCAGATATTCATTGGGCCTCACACAATCCAAAAGTGTCCAGTGTCCAAAAGTGTGTGCAGAGATTCAAAATCTCACTTATTCTCTAGTCACTTAGGTCACAGCTGTGCCATCGAACCTGTCACATAGCGCTCAGATATCAGTGGGCCTCACACAATCCAAAAGTGTCCAGTGTCCAAAAGTGTGTGCAGAGATTCAAAATCTCACTTATTCTCTAGTCACTTAGGTCACAGCTGTGCCATCGAGCCTGTCACATAGCGCTCAGATATCAGTGGGCCTCACACAATCCAAAAGTGTCCAGTGTCCAAAAGTGTGTGCAGAAATTCAAAATCTCCCCTGTCCTATAGACACCTTGTTTTACATACTATATAGTTTGTTGGATTTTGTCTACATTTCTACCAAAAATGAGGAAGGCTGGTGGAAGAGGCCGTGGAATTGGGCGGGGGTTGGCAGCTGGTAATGATGGTGTTGGTGGTGGATCTGATGGTAGTGGCAAGAGCAAAATAGGACCGAATGCAGGAGGTGTTGAGCCTGCGTCATCGTCTGGCTACATAAGGCCTCGAACGCTTAGTTTTCTAGGAGTTGGCAAACCGCTTTTAAAGCCAGAGCATCAGGAAAAAGTTTTGTCTTACATTGCTGACTCAGCCTCCAGCTCTATCGCCTCCTCTTCTTCAGTTGTAAAAAGTAAAAGCACTGAGTCGTCATTGGAGGCTCATGTTCATGAACCACACCTTTCCTTGTGTCCTTCACCCCAACCCAAGATTGAAGGATGACGCAGGCCATACTACTGATTACTCCATGGAGCTGTTTTCACATACCATGCCTGGATTATCAAGTGAAATGGTGAATTACCCAGGCCAAGATGAATCTGACATGGAGTGCACTGATGCACAGCCGCTGATGGATGATTCTGCTGGTACATTCACTCAGAGCACTACATTGTCCTCGCAGTGTACAGAGCCAGATTCTGACCCTGATGAGACTCAGGTGCCCCTTCCCGCACACTATACCACCATACACGGTGACACAGAGGAAGGTGCACATGACATAGAAGAGGAGGTGATGGATGACCCAGTTGTTGACCCAGATTGGCATCCATTGGGGGAAGAGGGTGCTGCTTCCAATAGCTCAGATGAGGAGCATCCACAGCAGACATCGACATCGCAACAGCTGTTATCTGGCAGGCCCGGAGCACTCCAAAGACAGGTTCCAAACATCAAAAGAGTTGCTGGACAGCTTGTCCAGAGGGTCAAAAGATCACAGCGTCCTAGGCCGCAAAATGTCTGCCAAAGTAGGAAGAGTGCAGTGTGGCACTTTTTTGAACAAAATCCTCATGATCAGGCCAAGGTTATCTGTAAGAAGTGCGCAAAGACCTTTAGCCGAGGGAAAAATCTGAAAAATTTGAATACCAGTTGCATGCTTAGACATTTAACCAGCATGCACTTGCAAGCGTGGACACAACACCAAACCTCAAGTGCCACATGTGCAACTGATCACAACGATGGTAGTCAGCAACGCTACATTGTTTCCCCCACTGTAAGCCCACCGGTTAGCACAGCAGCAAATGTTGAGGTGTCGTTGCAAGGCCACAGCAGTCAGGGAATCCCACTGTTATATCAACGAAAGACTGATTCTAGGCCATCAGAAAGAACACCAACTCCATCACCATCATCAACCCTCTCTCAGTCCACCCTGTCCACCGCTCCTTCCACCATATGCAGCTCTCAAGTCCAGCTCACCCTCCCAGACACTATGAGTAGGTCAAGAAAGTACTCAGTCTCTCATCCGCGTACACTGGGTTTGAACGCCCACATTGCCAAACTAATCTCGTTTGAGATGATGCCCTTTCGGTTGGTGGAAAGCACAACTTTCCGCGAACTCATGGCCTATGCAGTACCACGCTATGACCTACCCAGTCGCCACTTCTTCTCTCGCAAAGCCATCCCAGCCCTCCACCATCATGTGAAAGACCGCATTGTCCATGCACTCAAGCAGTCAGTGAGCGGAAAGGTGCACCTCACAACTGATGCATGGTCCAGTCGGCATGGCCAGGGCCGTTACGTGTCCATCACTGCGCACTGGGTTAATGTGGTGGATGCAGGGTCCACAGGGGACAGCGGTGGTGGGACAGTGCTGCCTAGCCCACGGTATAGGAAACAGTTGGCTGTAGGCGTTCGACCCTCCTCCTCCTCCACCTCCTCCAGAAGCGAAAGCTCGTCCACAGAGCGCAGTCGTACGAGCACTCCATCTGCAGCTGCCACTGTTGCACACGATGTGTCCCCCTATCGAGCAGCTAGTGGAAAGCATCAGCAGGCTGTGTTGCAGATGATGTGTTTGGGCGACAGACACACCGCCGAGGTGCTGGCCGAGAAGGTGCGAAGACTGTGCGCGCACATCCGCCGGTCGCCTGTACACTCCGTTCGTATGCAGAAGCTGCAGCGATTGCTCCACCTTCCCAACCACCGCCTCATTATCGACATTGCAACAAGGTGGAACTCCACCCTGCACATGGTGGAGTGGCTGTGCGAGCAGAGGCAGGCCATAATGCATTTGTGGGAGGATACACGGCCAGGCACTTTGAGAGCAGACATGGAGTTGACAGGTGTGCAGTGGTTGAAGCTGAAAGACCTTTGTAAAGTCCTTCAGTGTTTTGAGGAATGCACACGGCTGGTAAGCGCAGACGACGCCATCCTAAGCATGAGCATCCCACTTATGCGTCTGCTCATGCAAACTTTGATGCACCTTAAGGAGCAGGCGTCTGCAGCCAATGTTGATGAGGAGGAAGAGGAGGAGGGAATCCTTGATGACATTCAGCCATTGTCTGCTCAGGGACCTCTCCTGGACGAGGTGGAGGAAGAAGAGGAGGAGGAGGAGGATGATGGGGATGATTACTTAGGGGAGGAGGATGCATCTCGTGGGGCAAGTGAAAATGTTGGCGTGGCAAGGTCTGGTACAGGGTTTGTGCGTGACTGGAGGGATGTGGATTTGCCAGAAAGTGCTCCTCCACCCAGCACTCGCAGTGCATCATTGACACCGGGAACATTGGCCCACATGTCAGATTATGCCTTGCAGATCCTAAAAAGGGACCCCTGCATTGCCAAAATGATGAACGATGACGACTACTGGTTGGCCAGCATCCTGGATCCACGCTATAAAGGCAAATTACAAAACATCATGCCACAGGAGAACCTTGACCTAATATTGGCTAATAAACAAGCAACTCTGGTAAATCGGTTGCTTGAGGCATTCCCAGCACACAGCAGCGGTGATGGTTCTCACACGAGCCGTACGGGCCGGGGGCAGCTTGGCAGAGGTGTTCGTGGTGCACACAGCAGAAGTGGCGTTGGAGACAGGGGTTTCATGACAATGTTGTGGACTGATTTTTCAAATACCGCTCACACAACTGGTAATACTGCATCGATGGAAAGTGACAGGAGACAGCAGTTGTCAACTATGGTAACAAACTACTTTTCCTCCCATATCGATGTTCTCCCACACAGGTCATTCCCCTTTGACTATTGGGCCGCTAAACTGGACACCTGGCCTGAATTGGCACAATATGCCTTACAGGAGCTCGCTTGCCCAGCTGCAAGTGTGCTATCGGAAAGAGTCTTCAGTGCAGCTGGATCAATCCTGACAGAAAAAAGGACCCGTCTGTCAACCCAAAATGTGGATGATCTAACCTTCATTAAAATGAACCACGCATGGGTTTCCAAGGATTTTGTCCCACCTTCCCCTGATGACACATAGGGTGACAGAAAAATGGCTTGCTTTGGTCCACCTCTTCCTGGTACTTCACCTATTTCGCCTTTTGCATCAGCTGAATGTCCAACATCAACATATGCCACTTTCTAAAACTCCCTAACTGTGCTGCCTCCCCCCCATGGCCGGGGTCACCACCTACCGCACGACACCGTGCGAGTGCCGTTGCCCTGGACAGGTGGGTAGGCCGACTCTTGGGCGCGGGCACTGGCACAGGGTCCCTCATAGTGCAATCAAGTGTCTCTGACGGTGGTGGTGCACACCCGCCGTCAGACACACCGCTGTACTATGAGGGGCCCAGTGCCAGTACCGATGCCCACGAGTGGGCCCCCCTTGCTTGGGCAGGGCCCCAGCATTTGCAATCTTTACCTCTCCCTGCTCCTCCGCTGTGTAATCTGGGCCGTCAAATCCATACTGTGCCTGACACCGTCTGAGCCTGCCTCCTGAGACATATATTTTGAATGTGTACGCTATCCATACATGTTATCCAGGGATACGGTACCCTTTCTAACCTTTGTGCAATCACGTGCAATCCATACTGGGCCTAACACCGTCTGAGCCTGCCTCATGCTGTATAGACATATATTTTGAATGTGTACGCTATCCATACATGTTATCCAGGGATACGGTACCCTTTCTAACCTTTGTGCAATCACGTGCAATCCATACTGGGCCTAACACCGTCTGAGCCTGCCTCCTGAGACATATATTTTGAATGTGTACGCTATCCATACATGTTATCTGGGGATACGGTATCCTTTCTAACCTTTGTGCAATCACGTGTAATCCATACTGGGCGTGAGAACGGCTGGCGAGCTGTTAAGCAAGCTACAGCACCTGTCCAGACAAGTACAGGGATTCCCTAGCGAGGAGACTTATTTGATTGTTTTCAATGTTGGGACAGCAATTTTTGGGGAGCACTATACTCTGGAGAATGATAGATGGGGCCCACCATACACTGGAACATTCCAAAGGTGGACATCAGACACTGGAGCAGCATTTACAGGGCCCATTATACACTAGAGCATTAGAAATGGGGCCCATTATGTTTGGAGCATTATTTGGGCCCATAAGACAGTGGAGCTTCATCCATGGGGACCAACATATACTGTAGCATTATGTGGAGCTCATCATATACTGTTTCAAACATTATATGGGACCAATGATTCTGTATGGAGAAATAGATGGGCCTCGTCATGAGATGTAAAAAGTGAGGTATTTTTCATTGTACTATACCGCTATTTCTCTGCCGTATCGGAGCATGATGAGTTGTGGTATGTGTTAAAGGGGCGCTCTTTCGCCCAGGCCACATGAAAACCTGGAGCCAGCCCTCCCCCCACAGTTTGTAGCCAAATAACCCCCATTTTTCAGTGCGTAACTTGTATTATGAAGTTAATTAAGGTTGACAAGCTTAAGAAAGAAGAATTGATGCTTTTGGCATTCAAATGGGCACTGTAGGTGTGTTTCCTGTTCTCCTCTCACTGCCGACTTTTATTCCCCATTGACTTACATTGGGTTTCGTGTTTCGGGACGACCCCGACTTTTCCCTATAATCGGACGATCTTGCTCGACCCGACTTTTGGAAAAGTCGGGTTTCACGAAACGAAACGCGACCCTAAAAAACCAAAAGTCGCTCAACTCTAGTGAGGACGCCTTGTTCCGCCAGATTTCACTTCAGCAATCATCTGACACTCCGGGTCATGGCAAGAGAGGGCAGATGGAGGTGACGACGTATACTCCGGAGGTACCACAAATCTCCAGAGCGCCGACCTGGGGAATGAGCTAGGCCTGGGTATAACAAAGGGTAACTCCAAATGATAACTCGCTGGCGCGAGAATGGCAGATGCCAATACAAACACGTACACACCCAGGTCCGGACCTGAACGTTTATTGTCATTCACTCTCTTGCCACTAGATGGTGATCTCCTCACAGAACCGACAACAGAGGCGTCCCCCGTGTCGTAACACCCCCACAAGTCTCAGAGCTAACCACTCCTCTCTACCCCCCTCCTAAAAGGACTCCGACTGTGAAGGGCAGCTTGTGGTGAGGGTTGCGACTTGCCCCTACTCCCTGGCAGCACCCCTGCTGCCACCACTGGAGAAGGGGATGGGAATATAGAGGAAATATACACTCCCTGGTCGTCTTCCCCCACACGACCAGGGGCAGGCGGCTTCTTCTGTAGTATAGAAGTTTAGTCATGAGCCCCGTGGACTAAATCATCAGTCTGCTCACTACAGGGACGTGCCCCCTCACCACGAGGACACCAATTCCTCCCACCTGCCTTGGTGCGGCCGCGTGTATGAGCAAGTCCTACTCCCTTGCAGGGACTACATGGGCCAAAGCCGTACATTGGGGTTCTGGTTGAGCCAGAGGGGAGGCCCCAGACCCTGACAACCGCTGCTGCAGCTCCAACACACCATGCAGCACCTCACTCTCCTCAGTGAGGACTAGAGTTGAGCGAAACGGGTCGGTCAAATTCAAAAAACGCAGACTTTAGCTAAAGTCGGGTTTCGCCGATCGAAACCCGACCATAGCGTGAGGTCGCCAAGTCGAGCGCCAAAGTCGCATTTCAAATAATGCTTCCAGCGCCTTTTCTCAGCCAATGAAGGTGGACGCACACTATGGGCAGCGGCCACCACCATCTTAGAGAAGGGCATTGAAGTGACTGGCTGGCTTTGTGTGGCGTCATAGTGGGTATAAAAGGCCGTGACTGCCGACCGCCATCTTACTTTTGCCAATCTTAGAATAGGGAGAGGTGCTGCTGCTGCTGCTGATTCTGAATAGGGAGAGCGTTAGGCAGGGAAGAAGAAAAAAAAATTGCTTCTGCTGATAGTGCTTTTCACTGTACAGTTAGTGTGCAGTGAAAGGGGAGGATTTTTGTTGTGTGCAGCAGCGCTGGTGGTGATTAGGCTGCTTTTTAAGGCTACCTGATAGCTGCATTGCTGTGTGCACACTGCTGTTCAAACTGCTTTTTTCAAAGCACTCCAACTTTTATTATTTTGTTCTGGTGAGTTAACGAGCGTTCTTTTTTTCACACACCGTATAGCTGTGTACGCTCCTCACACACTACCGTGTACCGGCTGGTATCACAGACAAATAGAAGCTATCTGGGTGTGACTCTGGAAAAACAAGCCGAGGAGATTTTCCATTTTTCCAGACCTACACCTTATAGAGCTGTCCGCTTTCAAACAGTTTTGTATATCTGCTGTTTGATTACGGTCAGAACTAGACAGAGACAGCATGTGCCAGTCCGTATACAAATAGACGGAGATTGACAAATTTCCATACAGACACCGTATAGCGGTGCACGCTCCTCACACACTACCGTGTACCGGCTGGTATTACGGACAAATAGAAGCTATCTGGGTGTGACTCTGGAAAAACAAGCCGAGGAGATTTTCCATTTTTCCAGACCTACACCTTATAGAGCTGTCCACTTTTCAAACAGTTTCGTATATATGCTGTTGGATTACAGTCAAAACTAGACAGAGACAGCGTGTGTCAGTCCATATACAAATAGACGGAGATTGACAAATTTCCATACAGACACCGTATAGCGGTGTACGCTCCTCACATACTACCGTGTACCGGCTGGTATCACGGACAAATAACAGCTATCTGGGTGTGACTCTGGAAAAACAAGCCGAGGAGATTTTCCATTTTTCCAGACCTACACCTTAGAGAGCTGTACACTTTTCAAACAGTTTCGTATATCTGCTGTTTGATTACGGTCAAACTAGACAGAGACAGCATGTGTCACTCCGTATACAAATAGATGGAGATTGACAATTTTCGATACAGACACCATAAAGCAGTGTACGTTCCTCACACACTACTGTGTACCGGCTGGTATCACGGACAAATACAAGCTATCTGTGTGTGACTCTGGAAAAAACAAGCCGAGGAGATTTTCCATTTTTCCAGACCTACACCTTAGAGAGCCGTCCGCTTTTCAAACAGTTTCATATATCTGCTGTTTGATTACGGTCAAAACTAGACAGAGACAGCGTGTGTCACTCCGTATACAAATAGACGGTGATTGACAATTTTCCGTACAGACACCGTATAGAGCTGTCCGATTCTCAAACAGTATTGTACTGTATATCTGCCGTTCGCATTACAGTCACATCTATACAGAGTCAGCGTGTGTGTGTGACACTCCGTAAATACATATACGGAGATTGTTAGTTACACAAAAAACGCATACAGCTGTACACTTCTGATACAGTTCCGTATATCTGCTTGTTGGATTACGGTCAAAAACATACTGGGAGAGCATCTGTGACTAACAAAATATATACGTAGATTTAATTTTTTTAATACCCCTTACACAGCTGGACACTCCTCATACAGTACCATCTCTCTGCTGGTATTTTTGATACATTTTCCCAAAAAGAGGAAGTATGGTGGAAGAGTCCGCGGACGTGGGCAGGGGGGCGCAGCTGATACAGATGGTGGTGGTGCATCGGCTGGTTCTGGCAAAAGCACAATAGCAGCTAAGGCAGGAGGTGTTGAGCCTGCGTCATCGTCTGGCCCAAGAAGGCCTGTAAGTTTCCCTTTTCTTGGAGTAGGAAAACCGCTTTTAAAGCCGGAGCATCAGGAACAGGTTTTGGCGTACATTGCCGAAACAGCCACCAGCTCTATTGCCTCCTCTTCTGAACGTTCGAAACCTGCAAGCACGAAGTCGTCAGTGCAGGGTTCTGGTCAGGAAAAACACCTTTCCTTGTGTCCTTCACCCCCACCAAAAATTAAGGATGCGGCAGCCCACACTTCAGATTACTCTATGGAGCTCTTTTCACATACCATGCCTGGGTTATCCAGTCAAATCCTGAATTCCCCAGTCCAAGATGAATCTGACATGGAGTGCACTGATGCACAGCCACTGCTAGATGATTCTGCTGGTACATTGACCCAGAGCACTACATTGCCCTTGCAGTCTACTGAGCCAGAATCTGACCCTGATGAAACTCAGGTGCCTCTTCCTGCATACTATACCACCTTACACGGTGACACAGAGGTAGGTAAAGAGGAAGGTGCAGATGACTTTGAAGAGGAGGTGATGGATGACCCAGTTCTTGACCCAGATTGGCATTCATTGGGGGAGGATGGTGGCGCTGGCAATAGTTCAGAAAAAGAGAAGGATCCGCAGCAGGCATTGACATCGCAGTAGCGGTTATCTGGCAGGCCTGTAGCTGTCAAAAAACGTAGACCAAAAACTAAAAGAGTTGCAGGACAGCTTGGCCAGACGGTCAATTTAGCACAGCGTGCAAGGCCAGAAAATGTATACCATAGTAGGAAGAGTGCAGTGTGGCACTTCTTTGTCCAAAATCCTACTGATGAGGCAAAGGTTACCTGTAAGAAGTGCGGAAGGACCTTTAGCCGAGGTAAACAACTCAGAAATTTGAATACCAGTTGCATGCTTAGACATTTAATCAACATGCACTTGCAAGCGTGGATGGACTACAAAACCTCAGATACCACATGTGCACCTGCTGCGACTGAAGGTAGCCAGCAACGCTCCATTGCTTCCCCCACTGTAAGACCATCGCCACCGTTAAGCACACCACCAGCACTAAATGTGGAGGTGTCGTCGCAAGGCCAAATCACTCAGGGAATCACAATTATTTTGCAACACAACACTGAATCTAGGCCATCACCACCAATACCATCACCAACCCCCTCTCACTCTGTCCGGTCCACCGCTACTCCCCCCATATGCAGCTCTCCAGTCCAGCTCACCCTACCAGACACTCTGAGAAGGACAAGAAAGTACTCATCCTCTCATCCGCGTACACTGTGTTTGAACGCCTATATTGCCAAACTAATCTCATTAGAGATGATGCCCTACCGTTTGGTTGAAAGCGAAGCTTTCCGCGAGCTCATGGCCTACGCTCCCTCACGCTATGACCTACCCAGTCGGCACTTCTTTTCTCGAAAAGCCATCCCTGCCCTCCACAGGCATGTGAAAGACTGCATTATCCATGCACTCAAACAGTCAGTGAGTGGAAAGGTGCACCTCACAACAGATGCATGGACCAGTAGGCACGGCCAGGGCCGTTACTTGTCCATCACTGCGCACTGGGTTAATGTGGTGGATGCAGGCTCCACGGGGACAGCGGCAGTGGAACAGTGCTACCTAGCCCACGGTATAGGAAACAGTTGGCTGTAGGCTTTCGACCCTCCTCCATAAGCGAAAGCTCGTCCACAGAGCGCAGTCGCACGAGCACTCCATCCACAGCTGGCAGTGTTGCACACGAGGTGTCCCACTATCGAACAGCTAGTGGTAAGCGTCAGCAGGCTGTGTTAAAGATGATGTCTTTGGGTGACAACAGACACACCGCGGAGGTAATGGCCGACTACTTGCAGCGACAAACTGAGTCTTGGCTGGGCAGTCTACATCTTGAGGCAGACAAGGTAGTCAGTGATAACGGCCGTAATTTTGTGGCAGCCATAGCCTGTGCAAAACACACACGTACCTTGCCTGGCTCACACTTTGAACCTGGTGGTGCAGTGCTTCCTTAATAATTATCCGGAGTTGACATCACTGCTCCATAAGGTGCGAAGACTGCTCGCACATCCGCCGCTCGGCCGAACACTCCAGTCGTATGCAGAAGCTACAGCGATTGCTTCACCTCCCCAAGCACCGCCTAATCATAGACGTTGCAACAAGGTGGAACTCCACCCTTCACATGGTTGAGAAGCTGTGCGAACAGAGGCAGGCTGTAATGCATTTGTGGGAGGATACACGGGCAGGCAATTTGAGGGAAGACATGGAATTGTCGGGTGTGCAGTGGTCAAAGCTGAAAGACCTCTGTAAAGTCCTTCAGTGTTTTGAGGAATGCACACGGCTGGTAAGTGCAGACGACGCCATCATAAGCATGAGCATCCCACTTATGCGTCTGCTCATGCAAAGTTTGACGCACATTAAGGATCTGGCGTCTGCAGCAGAGGAGGAGGAACAGGAGGAGGAGGAGGGAAGCCTTGCTGACAGTCAGCCATTATCTCGTCAGGGAACTGTCCTGGACGAGGTGGAGGAAGAAGAGGAGGAGGATGAGGGGGGTGATTATTTTGGGCAGGAGGATACTTCTCAGGGGGCAAGAGAAAATGTTGGCGTTCCAAGGTCAGGTACAATGTTTGTGCGTGACTGTAGAGATGTGGATTTGCCAGAAAGTGCTCCTCCACCCAGCAGTGGCAGTGCATTGACACCTGGAACATTGGCCCACATGTGCGATTATGCCTTGCGGATCCTAAAAAGGGACCCCCGCGTTGCCAAAATGATGAAGGATGACGAACACTGGCTGGCCAGCATCCTCGATCCACACTACAAAGACAAATTACACAACATCATGCCACAGAGGAACCTAGAGATAATATTGGCTAACAAACAAGCAACTCTGGTAAACCGTTTCTTTGAAGCTTTCCCAGCACACAGCAGCGGTACTGGTTCTCCCACAAGTCGTAGTGGGCACAATGGAAGAGGTGTTCGTGATGCACACAGCCGAAGTGGCGTTGGAGACAGGGGTTTAATGACCATGTTGTGGAATGATTTCTCAAGTACCGCTCATGCGACTGCTAATACTGCATCGATTAAAAGTGACAGGAGACAGCAGTTGTCAACTATGGTTACAAACTACGTCTCCTCCCATACCTATGTTCTCCCTCACAGGTCATTCCCCTTTGACTATTGGGCCTCTAAACTGGACACCTGGCCTGAATTGGCACACTTTGCCTTACAGGAGCTCGCTTGCCCTGCTGCTAGTGTGTTATCTGAAAGAGTCTTCAGTGCTGCTGGATCAATCCTAAGAGAAAAAAGGACCCGTCTGTCGATCCAAAATGTTGATGATCTAACCTTCATTAAAATGAACCATGCATGGGTTTCAAAGGATTTTGTCCCACCTTCCCCTGATGACACATAGTTTGCCAGAAAACTGCCTCGCTTTTGTCCTCTTCTTCCTCGGACTTGCCCAATTTCGCCATTTGCAGCAGCTGAATGTCCAGCTTACACATCAACATATGCCATTTTTTAAACCTCCCTAACTGGGCTGCCCACCCCTCCCAAGGGCTGGGGTCAATACCTGGCGCATCCGGGCAAGTGCCGTGGCTCTGAACAGGTGGATGGGCCCACTGATGGCCGACGGCACTGGCACAGGGCCCCTCATAGTACAATACAGTGTCTCTGACGGTGGGGGGGGCCCACTCGCCGTCAGACACACCAGCGTACTATGAGGGGCCCTGTGCCAGTACCGTCGACCACGAGTGTGCCCCCCCTGCTTGGTCATGGCCACAGCACTTGCAAGTTGCAATACTTACCTCTCCCTGCTCCACCGCTGTGTAGTCTGGGCAGTTAAATCCTTCACAGGGACAGCCAATAGAAATTTGGTGTATTGATTGATGATGGTTAAGATGTACCTATGGCCTGTCTGGCTGGTCTCTACCTTCAGATGATCAATGGCTACCATTTGTAATCGACGTCAACTTACAAGCGGATGCAGTGGTGCTTTATGATCACCTTTCACAGTTGTGATAGTCACAGACATGTGACATTCCTGCCAGCATTTTTCAATGTCTCCTCTCATGCCAATCCAATAGAATCGCCTACAGCTTCTGTCTTTTGCACTCCAAAATGACCAGACACATCATTATAGGCAGTGAGGACCATGTCTACATGTCTCCCTGTGATCACAATTTGATGGAGATGAGTAACGGTGATGTGATACACACTACTGCGATAAAGCAATCCTTCACAAAGAACCGTTTTCGCTGTCTCCACAGACACAGTAATTGAGGGTCTGCATCGCCTCTGCAACATCTACCGGGAGGTTTTCCCGCGATGAGTAATTCCCAAATTTCTGCTAACACTCAACTTTCCGTCTGTACTTGTATCCATGTAGTTTCCAGTAGCGGAGAGTCTGGACTGGCTTACTGAGATTGAAATATAAACAAAGATTTAAAGGTACCACAACACTGTATATTGTTGTATGCTTCGAATACCTTTCCCTTTTTCTACTTTTTAAATTCTGGCGTAATACATAGTGAGCCTGTGAGTGTCTGTGTCTGACTCCGGAAGTATAGACGGAAATTTATATTTACCCCTAGACTGGATACACCTGGTATGTGCTGATACAGTACCTTTGTTAAAAATTTGTTATTACGGTATCATCCATTGGGAGTGATCGTGTGTGGTTTACGCCTTCTATATATACGGTGAATCGGAGATACCAATTTTTACCCTATACTCAATACAGCTTGTATCTTGTTATACAGTACCTTTGTTCGACATTTAGTATTACGGTCAAATCCATACTAAGTGAGCGTCTTAGAGTGACTATGGACTATGTATATGAAGATTTCAATTGTACCCTATAATATATATACTTGCCATCTTGTTATCCAGTACCTTTTTTACAACATTTTTTATTATGGTCAAACCCAGACTGAGTAAGCGTCTGAGGGTGACTCTGGAAATATATACCGATATTTCAAATTTGGTCAACACTGTATACAGCTGTACATTTCTGATACAGTAACCTTTTTTGCTATTTAGATTCTGGTGTAATCCATAATGTGCCTGTGAACGTCTGTCTGTTACTCCAGAAATATATTTGGAGAATTAAGATTACCCCAACACTGTATACAGCTGCTCGCTTGTGTTACATTACCCATTTACAGCTTTTCATATTCTTGTGTAATCCATACTGGGCCTGAGAGCGTTTGTGTCTGCCTCCTGAAATATATACGAAGATTCCTAATGTTTACACTATACTATATATACCTTGTAGCTGGTGATACTGTACCCTTTTTCAACTTTTTATTTTATTGTGTACTCCATACTGAGCCTGTGAGCATCTGTGTATGACTCATGAAATATATACGGAGATTTACTGTTATCCCTAGACTGTATAGAGCTGTACGCTTCTGATACAGTACCATATATCTGCTGGTATTTTGGGTCCATTTTCCAAAACATGAGGAAGTATGGTGGAAGAGGACATGGGCGTGGGCGTGGGGGGCCACCTGGTACTGATGGTGGTGTTGGTGCATCTGCTGGTAGTGCCAAAAACACAATACCAGCTAAGGCAGGAGGTGTTGAGCCCGCGTCATGGTGTAGCTCTGGAAGGCCTGTAAGGCTCCCTTTTCTGGGAGTAGGTAGACTGCTTTTAAAGCCGGAGCATCAGGAACTGTTTTTGGCTTACATTGCTGAAACAGCCTCCAGCTCTATCGCCTCCTCTTCTGAAGTTTAAAAAAATGCCAGCACTGAGTCGTCAGTGCAGGCTTCTCGTCAGGAGCAACCCCTTTCCTTGTGTCCTTCACCCACACCAAAAGTGAAGGATGCGGCAGCACACACTTCAGATTACTCCATGGAGCTCTTTTAACATACCATGCCTGGGTTATTTTAAAATGAGGCCCATCATATACTGGCGCATTCTAAATGGGGGACATCAGACACTGGAGCAGCATTTATGGGGCTCATTATACACTGGAACATTAGAAATGGAGCCCATTATATATTGAGCATTATTAGGGCCCATCATACACAGGACCATCATCCATGAAGCCCATCATATACTGGAGCATTCCAGATGGGGGACATCAGACACTGGAGTAGCATTTACAGGGCCCATTATACACTTGAGCATTAGAAATGGAGCCCATTATATATGGAGCATTATTTGGGCCCATAAGACACTGGAGCATCATCCATGGGGCCTATCATATACTGGAGCATTCTAAATGGGGCAGATCAGACACTGGAGCAGCATCTATGGGGCACATTACACACTGAAGCATTACAAATGGGGCCCATTATATATGGAACATTATTTGGGCCCATAAGACACTGGAGCATCATCCATGGGGCCCATCATATACTGGAGCATTCTAAATGGGGCAGATCAGACACTGGAGCAGCATCTATGGGGCACATTATACACTGGAGCATTACAAATGGGGCCCATTATATATGGAGCATTATTTGGGCCCATAACACACTGGAGCATTGTCCATGGGGACCATCATATACTGTAGCATTATGTGGAGCTCATCATATACTGTATGGAACATTATATGTGACCAATTAGTCTGTATGGAGAAATATATGGGGCTCATTATTCTGTATGGCGCACACTGTGGTGGCCATAATACTGTATGGAGTAATATACTGTCCTTTTTTTGAGCTATTGTACAATTTAAAATAGATCAGTCATGTCATGTAAGCAGTGAAGTATTTGTCATTGTACTATACCTATATTTCTGTGCCGTATTGGAGCATCATGAGTTGTGGTATGTGTTAAAGGGGCGCACTGACACTCTTTGGCCCAGGGCACACGAAAACCTGGAGCCAGCCCTACCCCCCCACAACTTTAGCCAAATAACCCCCAGTTTTCAATGCGTAACTATTATTATGAAGTAAATTAAGGTTGACAAGCTTCAGTAATAAGAATTGATGTTTTTGGCATTGAAATGGGCACTGTAGGTGTGTTTACTGTCCTCCACTTCCTGCTGACTTTGCTTCCCCATTGACTTGCATTGGGTTTCGTATTTCAGTCGGCCTCCGACTTTTCACTATAGTCGGCCGATTTCGTTCGACCCGACTTTTGCGAAAGTCGAGTTTCATGAAACCCGACTTGACCCTAAAAAAGGCAAAGGCAAAGTCGCTCATCTCTAGTGAGGACCAGAAGCAATTGGTCACAGGTCTGTACTTGGCCCATGGCTCACCAGAGAAAATGAGTGGTTGGGTTTAAACTGTCACATGTACCTGTCCTGTGTGACAGGACCCGCAGGTCGGTAACTGAAACAACAAGACAAAAGCGGAACACCGGGGAAACAGTTACAACAGTGGGCCTTGCAATAGGGAACGGGGACGTGGAGACCTCCTGCACTCCCCTGAGGCAGTGTCCCTGAACACTCCTAACGTTCCCTATACAGGCTCTTTACCTGTCGCCGACCAGGATACATGAATCCCTCACAACCCTGCACCTATCCCTTATTAGGGAACTGGATAGTGCGGACACTGGTCCCACCGCTGCACTAAAACACCAAACGAGGGAAAAACGACAAAACACTTATCTTTCTCTGCTGCAGTCACCGGACAGCAGAGTTCATCACCGTATTAGCTTTCAGCAGTGGCTCGACACCTAAGAGCCAGCTGCTACCTTTACCATCTTTCTCTGCTGCAAACACCGGGCAGCAGAGTTCAGCACCAGATCAGCTTTCAGCAGTGGCTAAACACCTCAGAGCCAGCTTCTAACTTCACCATGGTTGGAATCCACCAAGGACCTGCTATAACCAACACCAGCTGATACACCAGGTGACTTTATATAACAAAGGAGGAGTGGTCACCATCAGCCAAGAAACCAAAGACATGTAATCACCCCAGTAACCACTGGGGGAAAAAGGTAAAGCAAAAAAAACTATCAGACATGTAATAACACCTGTGGCCACCGGGGGCAAAAACCCATATTAAGGCCCCAAAGGCCTGAAAGGAAAAAAAAAAAGGTTTAAATGAGGGAATCCAAAATCTGACACAGATCCAAGAATTGGACTGTGACACATACCTCACAGTGGAACAGTCCCGATTTTGGAGAGATGCTGCCCCACTGCCCCGGCCGGGAGCTTACTTTTCCCGAGGACACAGTAGTACAAGGCAGAGCCCTGAGGAGCACTTTAAAATTCGCACGTGACGTTCCACCGGAAGTGATGTGCTAGAAGCTGACCGGAAATGAGGTAAGTTCGGGAGGAGATTGTGACAGAACCATGGAGGCACTTGAGGGAATGCTTCAGATCCATCACCATGTCCTCCTCCGACAGCACTGACAGCAGGTTCGCCTTGGACTCGGGGATACTGGCCATGTGAGCGGATCATGATATGTCCTGCATCGGGAGGCTCAGGTGGGCACTACATTAGGAGTCGGGCTGCTATAGTATCTTTATAGAATCTTTCCTTCTTTCTATCTCTGTTTCTTTCTCTCTCTAATCTTTCTTTTTTTCTTTCTCTCTCTCTGTTCTTTCTTTCCTATCTTTCTCTTCTTTCTTTCTGTTCTTTCTTTCTTTCCCCTCTTGCTTTCTCTCTCTCTGTTCTTTATTTTGCTCTGTTCTTTCTTTCTTTCTCTCTCTAATATTTTTTTCTTTCCCTCTGTTTTTTTCTTTCTCTCTCTGTTCTTTCTCTCTCTCTCTGTTCTCCCTTTCTCTCTCTCTGTTCTTTCTTCCTCTCTATGCTCTCTTTCTTTCCACGCTTTCTCTCTCTGTTCTTTCTTTCTTTCCTCTCTTTATCTCTCTCTGTTCTTTCTCTCTCTGTTCTTTCTTTCCCATCTTTCTCTCTCTCTTATTTCTTTCCTCTCTTTCTTTCTCTCTCTGTTCTTTCTTTCCTCGCTTTCTTTCTCTCTGATCTTTCTTTCTCTGTTCTGTCTTTCTCTCTCTGTTCTTTCTTTCCCATATTTCTTTCTCTCTGTCCTTTATTTCTCCTCTTTCTTTCTTTTTCTCTCTGTTCTTTCTTTCCCCTTTCTTTCTTTCTCTCTCTTTTTTTATTTCTTTCCCCTCTTTCTTTCTCTCTCCCTCTGTTCTTTCTTTCTCCTCTTTCTTTTTCTCTCTCTCTGTTCTTTTATTCTGTAAACTCTTTATTTCTCTCTCTGTTCTTTTTCTCTCTGCTTTCTTTCTCTCTGTTCTTTCTTCCCCCTCTTTTTCTCTCTTTCTGTTCTTTCTTTCCCATCTTTCTTTTTCTTTCTCTCTGTTCTTTCTTTCGCTCTGTTCTTTCTCTTTCTTCCCCCCTTTCTTTATCTCTCTAATCTTTCTCTTTCTCTCTGTTCTCTTTCTTTCCCCTCATTCTTTCTTTCTCTCTCTGTTCTTTCTTTCTCTCTGTTCTTTCTTTCTCTCTGTTCTTCCTTTCTCTCTCTGTTCTTTCTTTCTACTCTTTCTTTCTACTCTTTCTTTCTTTCTCTCTGTTCTTTCTTTCTCTCTCTCTGTTTTTTCTTTCTCCTCTTTCTTTCTTTCTTTTCACCTTTCTCTCTCTGTTCTTCCTTTCTCTCTCTGTTCTTTCTTTCGCTCTCTGTTCTCTTTCTTTCCCCTCTTTTTCTCTTTCTCTGTTCTTTCTTTTTTTTCTTTCCTCTCTTTCTCTCTCTCTCCTTTCTTTCTTTCCCATATTTCTTTCTCTCTCTGTTCTTTCTTTACCCTCTTTCTTTCTCTCTATGTTCTTTCTTTCCCCTCTTTCTTTCTTTCTCTCTGTTCTTTCTTTCTCTCTGTTCTTCTTTCCCATCTTTCTTTCTCTCTGTGTTCTTTCTTTCCCCTCCTTCTTTCTTTCTCTCTCTTTTTTAATTTCCCTCTTTCTTTCTCTGTCCCTCTCTATTCTTTCTTTCTCCTCTTTCTTTTTTTCTCTCTCTGTTCTTTTTTTCTTTCCACTCTTTCTTTCTCTATCTGTTCTTTTTTCTTCCTCTTTCTTTCCCCTTTCTTTCTTTCTTTCTTCTCTTTCTCTCTCTCTCCTTTCTTTCTTTCCCATATTTCTTTCTCTCTCTGTTCTTTCTTTACCCTCTTTCTTTCTTTCTATGTTCTTTCTTTCCCCTCTTTCTTTCTTTCTCTCTTCTTTCTTTCTTTCTTTCTCTCTGTTCTTTCTTTCTCTCTCTCTGTTCTTCTTTCCCATCTTTCTTTCCCATCTTTCTTTATCTCTGTTCTTTCTTTCCCCTCCTTCTTTCTTTCTCTCTTTTTTTATTTTCCCTCTTTCTTTCTCTGTCCCTCTCTGTTCTTTCTTTCTCCTCTTTCTTTTTTTCTCTCTCTCTGTTCTTTTTTTCTGTCCACTCTTTCTTTCTCTGTTCTTTTTCCTTCTTCTTTCTTTCTTTCTTTCTCTGTATTTTCTTTCCTGCTATGATTGGGTCATCGAGGAGGAAAGCAAGACCAAGCTAAGCCACAGAAAATCAGAAAGGTTGGTAACTAAGCGGATTGCAGACCCCTGATCCTATCTACACAACTAGCAGTAGCCGTGGAGCGTACCTACGATGATCCTAGACGCCTCGACACAGCCGGAGAACTAAATAAGCCTAAAGCAAGAAAGGGGAAATCTAAACTGCCCCAGAGCAGACCCCAAATGTATAGATAGCCCCCAAACATATATTGTCGGTGAGACAAGATGAAAACACAAACGCAGGTGGGAAAATAGACTGAGCAAATGATGGGGCCGACACTAACTAGACCGGACAGGAAAGGAAAGACTCTGTCTGCAATCACGCAAAAAACCCTGCAAAAAATGCCCAACGCGTCTTATAGAAAAATACTGAAGTCACTAGACTTCGCCCACTATATCAGCACTCTGGTATAATCTGAAAGCAGAGCAACAAGAGGCCAATCTAATAAGAGACAAAATCAAACTGGCACAAGCAGTAACATATGGATGGGGATTCAGCACAGCCCCAGCCGGAGCTGGCTGACCACACAAAACTAAAATGGCAAAACCAGATCAAATGTGAACAATAGCAGAAGAACACTTAGCTGAGCATGCAGGGACTGAGCTGGAAACTAAGACCTCAGGAGGCAGGAAAAAATCACCAGCAGGGATAGAGGAAGTTGGATGTCTTAAATCCAGTCAGAAACTCCAGATCTCCAGTCAGCTGACCAACAGTGGATTCTGGGTCGCTGATGTCTGCATGGCACCCTCACCCACCCAGGTACTATTTGATTCAGGCTCCATGCCCAGCGCCTAGTGCATGACCCGACACATTTAAAGTGACTATGGTGTCACTTCTATTATCGCACTGAATGCCATTAACTATTTTACTGCAGTCTGTTACTGATGAAGGCCAGTGAGGCCGAAACGTTTATTATTTTCTGGCTGCATTAAAAAATCCCAAAAAATATTCTAGAAGTTGAGTGCCAAGTTTTCTTTATTTTTTATGTATGGTGTGGGGCCCTACTTGAGCACCTTCTGAAGTTGTGCATACGCTGTTTTTTCCCTCTGTCAATATAACCAGCTCCACTACCTTCACTAGTAACCAGAGGTAGGCCAGAAAGCGAATTCACAAGACTTTCCCCTCTTTCGTTTTCTTTCTCTGTTCTTCCTTTCATTCTATCTGTTCTTCCTTTCTTTCTCTCTGTTCTTTCTTGCTTTCTCTGTTCTCTTTCTTTCTCCTCTTTCTTTATATTCTCTCTCTGTTCTTTCTTTCTTTCTCTCTCTGTTCTTTCCTTCCCCTCTTTCTTTTTCTTTCTTTCTCTGTCTGTTCTTTATTTATTTCTCTCTCTCTGTTCTTCCTTTCTCTCTCTGTTATCTTTCTTTCCCCTCTTTCTTTCTTTCTGTCAGTTCTTTCTTTCCTTCCTCTCTTTCTCTGTCTCTGTTCTTTTTATCTCTGTTCTTTCTCTCTCTGTTCTTTCTTTCCCATCTTTCTTTCTCTTTCTTTCTCTCTCTGTTCTTTCTTTCCTCTCTTTCTTTCTTTTTTCTTTCTTTCTCTCTGTTCTTTCTTTCCCCTCTTTATTTTTTCTCTTTCTCTCTGTTCTTTTTTCTGTCCCCTCTTTCTTTCCTTCTTTCTCTCTTTATCTCTGTTCTTTCTTTCTTTCTCTCTCTGTTCTTTCTTTCCCCTCTTTCTCTTTCTTTCTCTCTCTGTTCTTTCTTTCCCCTCTTTCTGTTTCTTTCTCTCTCTGTTCTTTCTTTCTTTCTCTCTCTCTGTTTCTATCTCTCTGTTCTTTTTTTCTTTCTCTTTCTTTCTTTCTTTCTTTCTCTGTTCTTTCTTTCTCTCTCTGTTCTTTCTTTCCCCTCTTTCTCTTTCTTTCTCTCTCTGTTCTTTCTTTCCCCTCTTTCTTTCTCTTTCTTTCTCTCTCTGTTCTTTCTTTCTTTCCCCTCTTTCTTTCTCTCTCCTTCTCTGGTCTTTCTTTCTTTCCCCTCTTTCTTTCTCTCTCTGTTTCTTTCTTTCTTTCTGTCTCTATCTGTTCTTTCTTTCTCTGTTTTCTTTTTTCTCTCTCTCTGTTCTTTCTTTCTTATCCTCAGTACCAGTCAGTGTGCCCACAGTACCAGTAGAATAAGAGGGGTAGGAAACTAGGTGGCACTGGTCACATTGAGCCTCTCATACTTTTTACTGGTGTATAATCATATGCCCTGAGCACCCCCATAAAGTGGGCCAGCCCCAGACAACAAGGTACAAACAAATCACTATTACTATCAGTCCAAGTGGACAATTATATACATAAAGTTAATGTCCCTGTGCCAAGCAGTGCGGAGGATCAGAATACACTGAGGAGACCAGAGCAGTGGGGTATGGGGAGAAGATTTATATGGGGCCCATTATGCTGTATGAAGTAATATATGGGGCCCATTATACTGTATGAGGTAATATTTGGGGCCCAATATACTGTATGGAGCACTATATGGGGCCCATAATATTGTATGCATTACTATATGGGGCCCACAATACTGTATGGAGCATTATGTGGAGATAGAGGATGACTTTCTGTTTGTTGTGGATCTAACCGCTGGGACCCCCATGATCCTGAGAAACATAGTAAATGGAGCTGTGGTCAATCATACGCACTGTGGTGCCATTCACATGTGGCTCTTCAAATAACTCCTTTAAGAGAGTGATGAGAGGAACAACAAAGTATAACAAAAATTCACTGATCGGGGTGAGGAGTGTTATAGTTTGTGGGCTGGTGGGATTTGTGTGGCAGGGCTGCATTTTTGTCCCAGTCCGGCCCTGTGCCAGGCCTACCATTGCCATTAATGACCCTTGTTCTGGATACTTCTGTGTTGTTCCTGTATGTGCGTGTGATGGCGCTGACATCCTTGTGTTTGGGCACCTTTTTTCTTCTATTTATATAAAACAAAATGTCCACTATTGTACTCAATTTTACAGGATAGATGTAAAAGTTTACTTTGTGTGCGGGGGGGGGGGGGGGGGGGCGTCATTTTGCTGTACGCCTCAGGCAGCAGAGAGGCTAGATTCACACCTGGTTATGCATAACCAATAAAATCTAATTGAACTAAAAAATATTACCCACATGTGGGATTTACATCAGTACAATTTTTGAAATATATTTTTTGTTCTTAGGAAGTTATAAGAGTTAAAAGTTGACCAGTGATTTCTAATTTTTCCAACAAAATTTACAAAACCATTGTTTTAGGGACCACATCACATTTTAAGTGACTTTGTGGGGCTTATGTGACAGAAAATACCCAAAAGTGGCACCAATCTAAAAACTGCAACCCTCACGTTGCTCAAAACCACATTAAAGAAGTGTATTAACCCTTCAGGTGCTTCACAAGAATTTTTGGAACGTGGAAGGAAAAAATGAACATTTAACTTTTTGTTACAAAAATTTTACTTTAACCCCTTCCCGACATTTGACGTACTATCCCGTCCACGGTACCCGGGCCCCTATGACCGGGGACGGGATAGTACGTCATAGTGATCAGAGGCGCCCCCCGTGGGGAGCGCCGCTGATCACGACCGGGTGTCAGCTGTGCCCCCGGCACGTTAACCCCTGGCACCGTGATCAAACACGATTGCAGTGTACCGGGGGTTTAGGGAAGCTTCGGAAGGGAGGGGGCTCCCTCGAGACCCCCACAGCAGCGCAATGTGCAGCCCTGCGAGGGGGCCTCCTTACCTGCATGTCCCCGGATCCAATATGGCGGCGGGGACCTTTGGGGGCCTGCAGGGAGCCGGCTTCCTCACTGCCTGAAAAGTGCAGGCATGAGGAAGCCTTGTGAAGCGCCTGTGACAGATCGTTGATCTGTCACAGTGATCTGTGATGTGACAGATCAACGATCTGTCACATTACAGTGATGTCCTCCCTGGGACAGTAGAATAAAGTTAAAAAAAAAAGTGTAAATATAATTTATAAAAAAATCGCTAAATAAATTAAAAAAAAAATATTCCCTAATTCATTTTTTGGAAATAAAACCAAAAACAATAAAAGTACACATATTTAGTATCGCTGCATCCGTAACGACCCGCACTATAAAACTGTCCCATTAGTTAACCCCTTTAGTGAACCCCTTAAAAAATCAAAATCAAAACAAAAATGAATGCTTTATATACAGCAGAACAAAAAGTGCAATAACGCGCGATCAAAAAGACGGATATAAATATGCATGGTGCTGCTGAAAACGTCATCTTGCCCCGCAAAAAACTAACCACCACACAGCTTCATCAGTGAAAAAATAAAAAAGTTATAGCTTGCAGAATCAAGCGATGCAAAAATAATTATTTTTTATATAAAATTGATTTCATTGCATAAAAGCCCCAAAACATAAAAAAGACATAAATGAGGTATTGCTGTAATCATACTGACCCAAAGAATAAAACCGCCTTATCAATTTTACCGCACGCGGAACGGTGTAGACGCACCCCCCAAAAAAATTCTCGAATTGCTGATTTTTGTTCATTCTGCGTCCCAAAAATCGGAATAAAAAGCGATAAAAAAATGTGCCCGAAAATGGTACCAATAAAAATGTCAACTTGTCCCGCAAAAAATAAGGCCTCACATGCCTCAGCGGGTCAAAATATGGAAAAATTATACAGTCATATGTAAAAGTTTGGGCACCCCTATTAATGTTAACCTTTTTTCTTTATAACAATTTTGGTTTTTGCAACAGGTATTTCAGTTTCATATATCTAATAACTGATGGACTCAGTTATATTTCTGGATTCAAAGGAGGTTTATTGTACTAACAGAAAATGTGCAATCTGCATTTAAACAAAATTTGACCGGTGCAAAAGTATGGGCACCCTTATCATTTTCTTGATTTGAACACTCCTAACTACTTTTTACTGACTTCCTGAAGCACTAAATTGGTTTTGTAACCTCATTGAGCTTTGAACTTCATAGCCAGGTGTATCAAATCATGAGAAAAGGTATTTAAGGTGGCCACTTGCAAGTAGTTCTCCTATTTGATTCTCCTATGAAGAGTGGCATCATGGGCTCCTCAAAACAACTCTCAAATGATCTGAAAACAAAGATTATTCAACATAGCTTTTCAGGGGAAGGATACAAAAAGTTGTCTCTGAGATTTAACCTGTCAGTTTCCACTGTGAGGAACATAGTAAGGAAATGGAAGAACACAGGTACAGTTCTTGTTAAGCCCAGAAGTGGCAGGCCAAGAAAAATATCAGAAAGGCAGAGAAGAAGAATGGTGAGAACAGTCAAGGACAATCCACAGACCACCTCCAAAGACCGGCAGCATCATCTTACTGCAGATGGTGTCACTGTGCATCGGTCAACAATACAGAGCACTTTGCACAAGGAGAAGCTGTATGGGAGAGTGATGCGAAAGAAGCCGTTTGTGCAAGCACGCCACAAACAGAGTCGCCTGAGGTATGCAAAAGCACATTTGGACAAGCCAGTTACATTTTGGAAGAAGGTCCTGTGAACTGATGAAACAAAGATTGAGTTGTTTGGTCATACAAAAAGGCGTTATGCATGCGCTGTATTGTTGACCGATGCACAGTGACACCATCTGCAGCAAGATGATGCTGCAGGTCTTTGGAGGTGGTCTGTGGATTGTCCTTGACTGTTCTCACCATTCTTCTTCTCTGCCTTTCTGATATTTTTCTTGGCCTGCCACTTCTGGGCTTAACAAGAACTGCACCTGTGTTCTTCCATTTCCTTACTATGTTCCTCACAGTGGAAACTGACTGGTTAAATCTCTGAGACAACTTTTTGTATCCTTCCCCTGAAAAGCTATGTTGAATAATCTTTGTTTTCAGATCATTTGAGAGTTGTTTTGAGGAGCCCATGATGCCACTCTTCATAGGAGAATCAAATAGGAGAACTACTTGCAAGTGGCCACTTTAAATACCTTTTCTCATGATTTGATACACCTGGCTATGAAGTTCAAAGCTCAATGAGGTTACAAAACCAATTTAGTGCTTCAGGAAGTCAGTAAAAAGTAGTTAGGAGTGTTCAAATCAAGAAAATGATAAGGGTGCCCATACTTTTGCACCGGTCAAATTTTGTTTAAATGCAGATTGCACATTTTCTGTTAGTACAATAAACCTCATTTGAATCCAGAAATATAACTGAGTCCATCAGTTATTAGATATATGAAACTGAAATATCTGTTGCAAAAACCAAAATTGTTATAAAGAAAAAAGGTTAACATTAATAGGGGTGCCCAAACTTTTACATATGACTGTAGCTCTCAAAATGTGGTGATGCAAAAACTATTTTTACAATAAAAAGCGTCTTTTAGCGTGTGACAGCTGCCAAACATAAAAACCAACTAAAAATAGTAAATCAAACCCCCCGTTATCACCCCCTTAGTTAGGGAAAAATAATAAAATTAAAAAAATGTATTTATTTCCATTTTCCCATTAGGGTTAGGGTTAGGGCTAGGGTTAGGGCTATGGTTAGGGCAGAGATTAGGGTTAGGAGTGTGCTGGGGTTAGGGTTGGAGTTAGAATTGGGGGGTTTCCACTGTTTGGGCACATCAGGTGCTCTCCAACATGGCGTCTGGTCTCAATTCCAGCCAATTCTGCATTGAAAAAGTCAAGAGTCCCTTCCAAGCTCTGCCATGCGCCCAGTGTTTTACCCCCACATATGGGGTATCAGCCTACTCAGGACAAATTGCAAAACAACTTTTGGGGTCCAATTTCTCCTGTTACTCTTAGGAAAATAAAAAATTGGGGGCAAAAATATCATTTTTGTGGAAAAAAATATGATTTTTTTATTTTCACGCCCAGGCGTTATAAACTTCTGTGAAGCACTTGGGGATTCAAAGTGCCCTCCACACATCTAGATAAGTTCCGTGGGGGGTCTAGTTTCCAAAATGGGGTCACTTGTGGGGAGTTTCAACAGTTTAGGCACATCAGAGGCTCTCCAAACGCGAAATGCACCCGCAGACCATTCCATCAAAGTCTGCATTCCAAAACGTCACTACTTCCCTTCTGAGCCCCGACGTGTCCCAATACAGTAGTTTTCTCCCACATATGGGGTATCAGCGTACTCAAGACAAATTGGACAACAACTTTTGGGTACCAATTTTTCCTGTTACCCTTGGGAAAATAAAAAATTGGGGACTAAAAGATCATGTTTGTGGAAAAAAATATGATTTTTTTATTTTCACGCCCGGTCGTTATAAACTTCTGTGAAGCACTGGGGGGTTCAAAGTGCTCACCACACATCTAGATAAGTTCCTTAGGGGGTCTAGTTTCCAAAATGGGGTCACTTGTTGGGGGTTTCCACTGTTTAGTTACATCAGGGGCTTTCCAAACGCGGCATGGCGTCCAATCTCAATTCCAGCCAAAAAAGTCAAATAGTGCTGCTTCCCTTCCGAACTCTGCCATGCGTCCAAATAGTGGTTTACCCCCACATGTGGGGTATTAGCGTACTCAGGACAAATTGCACAATAAATTTTAGGGTCCTGTTACCCTTGGGAAAATAAAAATTGGGAGTGAAAAGATCATTTTTGTGGAAAAAATGTGATTTTTTAATTTTGCGATGGTACGTTATAAACATCAGGGAGGTTCAAAGTTCTCACCACATATCTAGATAAGTTCCTTGGGGGGGTCTAGATTTCAAAATGGGGTCACTTGTGAGGGGTTTCCACTGTTTAGGCACATCAGGGACTCTCCAAACATGTCGTCCGATATAAATTCCAGCCAATTTTGCATTGAAAAAGTCAAAGGGCACTCCTTCCCTTCTGAGCTCTGCATGCGCCGAAACAGTGGTTCCCCCCCACATATCAGGTATCAGCGTACTCAGGAGAAATTGCACAATAACTTTTGCAGTCCAATTTCTCCTGTTACCCTTGGTAAAATAAAAAAAATTGGACCTGAAGTAATTTTTTTGTGAAAAAGTTAAATGTTCATTTTAAACATTAAAAAAATTCCTGTGAAGCACCTTGAAGGGTTAATAAACTTATTGAATATGGTTTTGAGTACCTTGAGGGGTGCAGTTTTTAGAATGGTGTCACTTTTGGGTATTTTTCATCATATAGACCCCTCAAAGTGACTTCAAATGTGATGTGGTCTGTAAAAATAAAATGGTGCTGTAAAAATGAGAAATCTCTGGTCAACTTTTAACCCTTATAACTTCATAACAAAAAAAAATTATGGTTCCAAAATTGTGCTGATGTAAAGTAAACATGTGGGAAATGTTATTTATTAAGTTTTTTGCGTGCCATATATCTGTGATTTAAGGGCATAAAAATTCAAAGTTGGAAAATTGCAAAATTTTCAAAATTTTCGCCAAATTTCCATTTTTTTCACAAATAAACGCAAGTTATTTGAATGAAATTGCACCACTAACATGAAGTACAATATGTCATGAGAAAACAATGTCAGAATCAGTGTAATCCATGGAAGCGTTTCAGAGTTATTACCTCATAAAGGGACAGTGGTCAGAATTGTAAAAATTGGCCCGATCATGAACGTGCAAACCACCCTTGGGGGTAAAAGGGTTAAAAGCAAATATTTTTACTTTCATAGAGAAAACAGGATAAAATGGATCACAAAATTTGTTGTGCTATTGTAAAGGGGTTGGTTAATAATGTTTATTGCTATTTATGCCGTTTTGCTTACTGGTATTGCTACATGTTCTATGTACTACCTAATAATGTGTGATATGGTACTGCTACCCCTTCTGGGTATTACCATTGCTGTGTTTTCATTGTATATACTGTGATAATGTTCACTATGTTTTGTGTACTGTTTAGGGAAAGCGTAGTACTCTTGGTTGGACACTAGAGGGGGGCACTCTAGTATATAGAATAGTTAGTGGGTAGAATAGGGTTAAGCGTAGGAGGGGCTGCCAAGAGATAAGGTTATAGTAGAGGGGAAGTTAGTCAGACGGGGCCAGGGTGCCCGAAGTGTCCACATGGGCTATAAGCCCAGGATGGCTCGGCAGCCACGCAACGTTAAGTAGCTGCAGCCCACGTTATCCATGGTCACTGGGCATCATTGCAGTGGGCTAGTACAGGAGAAAGAAGATGTGGCGACTCATAACCTAGGCGGACGCCTTTAGGGCAGGAGTCGGTTGGAGTGAGGAGCAGAAGGAAGTTGAAGCTTCACAGGGAATGGTACAGATGGGCCTGATGCTTTTCCAGAGGCAGCTAAACCGGGTGTTGGATGATTTTGAGTTTGGGGCGAAACAGGCAGAAGGAATTGTCATCATGGCGTGGTTAGGCCAGGAAGAAACTGGGGAGCAGTGAAAGACGGTCCGGTCCGGGCGTGTGCCATACAGAAGTGTCAGCAAAGCAGGGAAAGCTGAGGAACCAAGTGAAGTTGAATGTGAATTTCATGATGTGCCAACTGTGGATATTATGTGTGAATTTCTAAGTAAAGAAAAACGTTCACGTTATACTGGACTGTGTCTCCATTACTGGGGTCACCTGGAAGAAGGGCTGTCGCCGCCTGGGAAGCGCCCAGAGGGACCGGAATCTGAAGACGCATATATGCTTAGCAAAGGATTACAGTTTTCTGTGAAGGAAGGTAAGGACACAGATGCTTCAGTGTCTCTGGCCATGACTACATATGTGGGGAAAACCATTGTTTGGTCGCACAACAGAACTTGGAAGAAAAGGAGCACCATTTGACTTTTTTAATGTAAAATTTGCTAGAATAATTATCGGACACCATGTTGCGTTTGGAAAGCCCCTAATGTGCCTAAGCAGTGGAAATCTCCCACAAGTGACACCATTTTGGAAACTAGACCACTCAGGGAACTTATCTAGATGTGTGGTGAGCTCCTTTAACCCCCAGATTCTTCACAGAAGATCATAACATTGAGCCATGAAAATCAAAAAATCTATTTTTTCCCACAAAAATTTTTTTTGCCCCCAATTTTTCATTTTCATAAGGGTAACAGGAGATATTGCACCATAAAATTTGTTGTGCAATTTATCCTGAGTATGTAAATATCCCATATGTGGGGGAGAACTACTGTTTAACCCCTTTACCCCCAAGGGTGGTTTGCACGTTAATGACGGGTCCAATTTTTACAATTCTGACCACTGTTCCTTTATGAGGTAATAACTCTGGAACTCTTCCATGGATCCTGGTGATTCTGACATTGTTTTCTCGTGACATATTGTACTTCATGTTAGTGGTAAAATTTCTTTGATATGACTTGTGTTTATTTGTGAAAAAAAAAGGAAATGTAGCGAAAATTTAGAAAATTTCGCAATTTTTCAACTTTGAATTTTCATGCCCTTAAATCACAGAGATATGGCACACAAAATAGTTAATAAGTAATATTTCCCACATGTCTACTTTACATCAGCACAACTTTGGAACCAAAAAGTTATAAGGGTTAAAAGTTAACCTGCGATTTCTCATTTTTACAACACCATTTTTTTTTTTAGGGACCACATCACATTTGAAGCCACTTTGCGGGGTCTATATGATAGAAAATACCCAAAAGTGATACAATTCTAAAAATTGCACCCATCAAGGTGCTCAAAACCACATCCAAGAAGTTTATTAATCCTTCAGGTGCTTCACAGGAATTTTTTGAATGTTTAAAAAAATTAACGTTTAACTTTTTTCACAAAAAAATTATTTCGGGTCCAATTTTTTTATTTTCCCAAGGGTAACAAGAGAAATTGGACCCCAAAAGTTATTGTGCAATTTGTCCTGAGTACACTGATACCCCATATGTGGGAGGGAGCCACTGTTTCAGCGCATGGCAGAGCATGGAAGGGAAGGAGCGCCATTTGACTTTTTCAGTGCAATATTGGCTGGAATTGAGATTTGATGCCATGTCGCTTTTGGAGAGCCCCTGATGTGCCTAACAGTGGAAACCCCCCACAAGTGACCCCATTTTGGAAACTAGACCCCCCAAAGGAACTTATCTAGATGTGTGGTGAGAACTTTGAACCCCCAAGTGCTTCACAGAAGTTTATAACGTAGAGCCATAAAAATAAAAAATCATATTTTTTTACACAAAAATGATATTTTCGCTCGCAATTTTTTATTTTTCAAAGGATAACAGAAGAAATTGGACCCCAAGAGTTATTGTGCAATTTGTCCTGAGTATGCTGATACCCCATATGTGGGGGTAAACCACTGTTTTGGCGCATGGCAGAGCTCGGAAGAGAAGGAGCACCGTTTGACTTTTTCAACGGAGAATTGGCTGGAATTGAGATCAGATGCCATGTCGCGTTTGGAGAGCCCCTGATGTGCCTGAACAGTGGAAACCCCCCAATTCCAGCTCCAACCCTAACCCCAACACACCTCTAACCCTAATCCCAACCCTAACCCTAGCCCTAACCCTAATGGGAAAATGGAAATAAATACATTTTGTATTTTATTATTTTTCCCTAACTAAGGGGGTGATAAAGGGGGTTTGATTTACTATTTATAGCGGGTTTTTATGTCACACGCTAAAAGATGCTTTTTATTGCAAAAAATAGTATTTGCATCACCACATTTTGAGAGCTATAATTTTTCCATATTTTGGCCCACAGAGTCATGTGATGTCTTATTTTTTTGCAGGATGAGTTGATGTTTTTATTGGTACCATTTTCGGGCACATGACATTTTTTGATCGCTTTTTATTATGATTTTTGGAAGATAGAATGAACAAAAACCAGCATTTCATGAATTTCTTTTTTTGGGGGGCATTTATACTGTTCTGCATGTGGTAAAATTGATGAATCGGTTTTATTCTTTGGGTCAGTATGATTACAGCAGTACCTCATTTATATCATTTTTTTATGTTTTGGTGCTTTTATACAATAAAACAATTTTATCTAAAAAATAATTATTTTTGCATCACTTTATTCAGCGTGCTATAACTTTTTTATTTTTTTATTTTTTTGCTGATGACGTTGTATGGTGGCTCTTTTTTGAGGGACAAGAGGACGTTTTCAGCGATACCATGTTTATATCCGTCTTTTTGATCGCGTGTTATTCCACTTTTTGTTCGGCAGTATGATGAGAAAGCATTGTTTTTTCCCTTTTTTTTAAGTGGTTCACTAAAGGGAACTAGTGGGACAGTTTTATAGGGCGGGTCGCTACGGACGCGGCGATACTAAATGTGTGTACTTTTATTTATTTTTTTACATAAAGAAATGTATTGATTGGGGAATATTTCTTTTTTTTTTTTTAAGAATTTTTTAAAAAACATTTTTAAACATGTTTTTTTTTTCTTTTCACTTTTTTTTTTTACTTTGTCCCAGGGTGGGACATCACTGTATTATATCAGATCGCTGATCTGACACTTTGCAGAGCACGGTGTTAGATCAGCGATCTGACAGGCAGTGCAGGAGGCTTGCCGGTGCCTGCTCTCAGCAGGCACTGACAAGCCACCTCCCTGCAGGACCCGGAAGGACCCGTGGCTATCTTGGATCTGGGGTCCTGCAGGACGGAGGCCCTCAGAACAATGTGATCACATTGCGTTGGTCTGAGGGTCTCAGGGAAGCACCCTCCCTGCGCGATGTTTCCCTATGCCACCGGAACACTGCGATCATGTTTGATCGCAGTGTGCCGTGGGTTAAAGTACCGAGAGAGGTCCGTGACCGCTCCTGGCACTTAGTGCCGGGTGTCGTGTCAGCTGTGAGAATAAGCTGACACCCGGCCTCGATCAGCTGCGCTCCCCCCGTGAGCGCAGCTGATCGCGATGACGTACTAGTCCATCCATGGGCATACGGTCCCAAGGCACATGGATGGGATAGTACATCATATGTCAGAAAGGGGTTAAGCACACAGCAGGGATTGCAAGGGAAGGAGCGCCATTTGACTTTTTAAATGCAAAATTTGCTGGAATAATTAGCGAATGCCATGTCGCATTTGGAGAGCCCCTGATGTGCCTAAACAGTGGAAACCCCCCACAAGTTACACCATTTTGGAAACTATATCCCTCAGGAAACTTATCTAGATGTGTGTTGAGCACCTTGAACCCCCAGGTCCTAGAAGTTTATAATATTGAGCAGTGAAAATAAAAAAAATAATTTTTTTTCCCACAAAAATGTTATTTTAGTAGCAATTTTTTTATTTTCACAAGGATAGCAGGAGGAAATCGTCCCCAATATTTGTTGTGCAATTTCTCCTGAGTACGCAGATACTCCATATGTGGGGGCAATCTACTGTTTGGGCTTATGGCAGTGCTCTGAAAAGGAGGAGTTACATTTTGTAACGCAGACATTGATGGAATAGTCTGCCGATGTCATGACTCCTTTTGAGAGCCCCTGATGTGCTTAAACAGTGGAAAACTCCAACAAGTGACACCATTTTGGAAGCTGGACCCCTCAAGGAATGTATCTAGATGTGTGGTGAGCACCTTGAACTCCCAGCTGCTTCACAAAAGTTTATAACGTAGTCATGAAAATAAAAAAATACAATTTTTCCCACAAAAGTTATTTTAGCCCCAAATTTTGTATTTTCACAAGGATAGCAGGAGAAATTCAACCAATAATTTGTAGCGGCACAGTGTAAGCTCAAAAGGAAAGAAGCGCCATATTGGAGTTCACATATTGCTGGACTGGTCTGAGTGTGCCATGTCACAATGACAGAGTCCCTGAAGTGCCAGACCATCAGAACCCCCTCCCCATAACAGAGTTGATTTTACAAACTACATCTTTTAATGAATTCACCTAGGGATGCAGTGATCATATTGACACCACAGGTGGAGCATAGAATTTCATACCACTGAGCAATGAAGAAAAAAATAATTACATGCTATGTAGGGAAGTGGACTGACCTATGGACCTGTCTGAAGAGGAACAGTAAATGTAAGATGTGCAGTAAATATACTTGTCGTGAACTGGTGCATACGTATGGGGAAACAGCTAGAATTAGAAAGAGATGGTGAAGGACCGGGTTTTGGCCACTAGGGGGAGACAAAGAATAGCAGGAGAAGGAGACGGTGCAGTACTCAGGTTTGGCCACTAGAGGAAGACAAAAGAAAGCAGGGAAAGGACTTAACAGCAGCTAATGCTTAAGAAACCGCATAGTCATGGTGGGGGAGTTACGGGGACTCGAGAGGGGAATTCCCAGGCAAGGGAATAAAAAGGGAGAGAGAGAGCCCCAGGGAAGCCAGTTCAGGAGGCGGAGTTCAGCGCAGGAGGAGACTGAAGGAAGATGAACTCCGGAAGGGACTGGAAGGAGAGACAGTCAAGGGGGTGGCCCTGATAGGATAGCCGCAGGACAGATGACGCCCGGGGTACCAGACGGACGGACTCGGCCAGGGGAAGCGCTGTGGTGGTGGGCCTAAGGCAGCCACAGTGAAAGAACCGCAAGGGACGTCGCTTTATGGGAAAGCAGGAGGTGAAAGGTACCTGTGCGTAGAAGCTGTCGTGTTGCTGAGGTCGTCGGGAAGATGGCCAATAAAGAGGAACCTGTTTGAACGCACATTGGTCTCTGTCTCCAGTTTGTCCGGGCCAAAAAGGGACCACCCCAGTCGGCACACGTACCTACAGCTTGAGGAGCAGAACCCCCCCCTTCCTTAAGTGACCCCATTTTGCAAATTATACCTCTTTGGCAAATTATCTACAGGTGTCATGACGATTTTGACTCCATTGGGTGTTTTCCAGAAACAAGCAGCAGTGGATGTTGCTGAGTGAAAATTGCAAACTGTCATTGTAGTAACCAGTAAGACCGGGGTCAGATTTGCGAGAAACTCGCACGAGTCTCACAGGTTAATACCCAGCACTGCCACCAGCACTCGGGACTGGAGCGTTCAGCTGCATAGAAATACATGCAGCTGAACGCTCCGATCCGAGTGCCTGGCGGCAATGCTGGGTATTGACGGAGGAGTTTCGCGCAAGTCTGACCCCGAACTAAGGTGTAGTGCCCGTACATTGTGCCCAGCTCATGCACCAATAAATTAGATGGATTCTCATCACTACAGAAATGCCAAACATGTGGACACTAGGGGTTCATACTCACTGGAGAGAAAATCGGACGAGTGCAGTCCAATTAAAAATCGGATTGCACTCTGACCAATGTTAGTCAATGGGTGACATCTCACTTGCGATTTTTTTCCCATCCGAAATCGGACTAAGAAAAAAATTGCAGCATGCTGCAATTTGCTGCGATTTTCACTTGAAAATCGCCAATGCAAGTCAATGGATGCAATTAAAAAACAGACCAAAAACGGACCATCCATTTTCCATCCATTTTAAATGGATACATTACCATTCTGTGTCTTAGAACACTGTAAATGGTCCTGTAAATGACTGTAGAAAAATAGTTGCCTACAAAAAAAAACGCATGGCATACGGATGAACAACGGATGAAAAACGGATGGTGCGATTACAAAACGCAGGACAATTGCATAGTTTTTGGTCCGTTTTTTTCTGTCCAGAAAACGGACCACTTTTTTACTTGCAAATGGGTATGAGCCAAGGGTTCCGTCTGAATCACGTATTTTAGAGATTTACATGGAAACCCTGGTGTAAGAGCTTAGCGAAGATCACAGGAGAAAAGTGAGCTGAGCCTTAGTGCTCATTCCCTCATGTTATGAAATCAGATGCATGCAATCCGATTAAAAATTGGATTGCATTCGGACCAATATCATTCTATCATTGTGTGTTCATCTCCTTTTTTCCAGCTCAGATCAGATCACGATCGGACTGGAAAAAAATTGCAGCATGCTGCGATTGTAATCTGAAATCGGATCGCATTCCGCAATAGAAGTCAATGGGTGCAAGAAAAAAATTGCATAGCACTCGAACCATGCGAGTGCTGTCCGATTTTTATAAACCAATCACCTTTGAAAAGCCAGCAATTCATCTGCTGCGTACAGTAAAATCACAGAGTGACAGGTTAGAATAGAATAGATAGAATACATAGGGTAGGGAGATATAAAGATATCAGTGACACACATATATATTAGACAGATAGCTAGAAGAAAAGTCATCAATTCACCTGCCGTGTACAGTCATGGCCAAAAGTTTAGAGAATGACACAAATATTAATTTTTACAAAGTCTACTGCTTCATTTTTTCTAATGGCAATTTGCATATACTCCAGAATGTTATAAAGAGTGATCAGCTTAACAGCAATTACTTGCAAAGTCAATATTTGCCTAGAAAATGAACTTTATCCCCCAAAACACATTTCAACATCATTGCAGCCCTGTCTTAAATGGACCAGCTAACATCGTTTCAGTGATTGCTCCATTAACACAGGTGTGGGTGTTGATGAGGACAGGACTGGAGATCAATCTGTCATGATTAAGTAAGAATGACACCACTGGACACTTTAAAAGGAGGCTGGTGCTTGGCATCATTGTTTCTCTTCTGTTAACCATGGTTATCTCTAAAGAAACACGTGCAGTCATCATTGCACTGCACAAAAATGGCCTAACAGGGAAGAGTATCGCAGCTAGAAAGATTGCACCTCAGTCAACAATCTATCGCATCATCAAGGACTTCAAGGAGAGAGGTTCCCTTGTTGCCAAAAAGGCTCCAGGGTGCCCAAGAAAGATCAGCAAGCGCCAGGACCGTCTCTTAAAAGTGTTTCAGCTGCGGGATCGGGCTACCAGCAGTGCAGAGCTTGCTCAGGAATGGCAGCAGGCAGGTGTGAGTGCATCTGCATGCACTGTGAGGCGGAGACTCTTGGAGCAAGGCCTGTTCTCAAGGAGGGCAGCAAAGAAGCCACTTCTCCCCAGAAAAAACATCATGGACAGACTGATATTCTGCAAGAGGTACAGGGAGTGGACTGCTGAGGACTGGGGTAAAGTCATTTTCTCTGATGAATCCCCTTTTCGATTGTTTGGGACATCTGGAAAACGGCTTATTCGGAGAAGACCAGGTGAGCGCTACCACCAGTCTTGTCTCATGCCAACTGTCAAGCATCCTGAAACCATTCATGTGTGGGGTTGCTTCTCAGCCAAGGGAATGGGCTCTCTCTCAGTCTTGCCTAAAAACACAGCCATGAATAAAGAATGGTACCAGAATGTCCTCCAAGAGCAACTTCTTCCAACCGTCCAAGAGCAGTTTGGCGATCAACAATGCCTTTTTCAACATGATGGAGCACCTTGCCATAAAGCAAAGGTGATAACTAAATGGCTCAGTGAACAAAACATAGAGATTTTGGGACCATGGCCTGGAAACTCCCCAGATCTTAATCCCATTGAGAACTTGTGGTCAATCATCAAGAGACGGGTGGACAAACAAAAACCTTCAAATTCAGACAAAATAAAAGCATTGATTTTGCAAGAATGGACTACTATCAGTCAGGATTTGATCCAGAAGTTGATTGAGAGCATGCCAGGGAGAATTGCTGAGGTCCTGAAGAAGAAGGGTCAACACTGCAAATATTGACTTGCTGCATTAACTCATTCTATCTGTCAATATAACCTTTTGTTACTCATAATATGATTGCAATTATATTTCTGTATGTGATAAAAACATCTGACAAACACACATAAAAACCAGAGGGCAGCAGATCATGTGAAAATATAATATTTGTGTCATTCTCTAAACTTTTGGCCATGACTGTACAGTAAAATCACAGAGGGAACCGACAGAATAGACTAGATTACATACAGTATATACAAATAGAATAGATACATATATAGATGTCAGTGACACACATATTACATATGTTACATAGCGAGAAAGATGAAAAGTAAGTATCTAGACGCGCCAAAGTAATCCAATGTATATTTGCACAGAGGCATCAAGTAAATAATTATGGGTAATTCACATATCTTGGAGAATACTGTACATGTTTGTTATGCACTTTATGGCACAAGCACTTTGGGGTAATGTATGGTTGTTATGTATATTGCACTATGGATGAAATAATGTAACAAACTGCACCTTTTATAAAGATTATTGCAAATTGATAATGATGTAATTATCCCTATATATACTTGTCTGAATGATCATTTCACTGCTTGAAAAAGGCTCAGTGTGAGCCGAAACATTGCCATGTGGGTCTGAATAAAATCCACTTTTTCTCTTGATATGCAAATGGAGTGCCGCCTTCCTTTTCCTTTTCTATAGATGACAAACCTGCAATTCAGCAGCCAAGTACTGTAAAATCACAGCGGGACCCGACACGATAGAATAGATGTATTACATACAGTATATACACATAGAATAGATAGATATATAGATGTCAGTGACATATACAATTAGTACTGTTTTTGTGCAGCTTACTATACATGTATTTAATTATTAAAAGATTATTTTTCTGCAAAAAATGGCATGGGCTCCTGTGTAATTTACTTAACCAGCAGAGGGAAAGTTGATGCCTGGGGCAGCTGTTTATAGCCTGGGAAGGAGTTAATATCCATTGAGCTTCCCAGGCTATTAATATCAGCTCATGGCTGTATACTTAGCCTTTACTGGATATTAAAATGGGAGACCCCACCCAAAAATGATGTAGGGTCCCCCTATAATTAATAAACAGCAAAGGCTATGCAGACAGCTGTGATGTCTCTGCTGGATGGCAGGCTGCATGGTCGCATCATGCAACCATGCTGCCTGCCATCTAGGTGTAGCAGAGCTAGACCCATCGTGGGACGAATGGATTATCATCTTTTCTGCAGAAAGGTAAGGAATATTATTGTTTGTTATTTTCTCTCTTTTGCTGAAGACAATGGTGTCTGTGGAATGGGTAATTTTGTAAGTATGGTTTAATTAAGATTTATTAAAGGAGCCTGTATTATTCTTTCACTTAAAGGACTTTTTTTCTGCGTGTCTGTGTGTTTTATAAAGTATGACTATGGGGTTAGTAATGGGGCATCTCATTACTAACCTCTGGGCTTGATGTCACCTGAAAGTACAAAGGTGACATCAACCCCTCCAATTATCACCCCACTTGCCACCGCTAGACGGCAAGTGGGAAGAGCGAGTCTAAGTGCCAGAATTGGCCCATCTTATAGATCTGCTTTTTTGGGGGCAGCTGAGAGCTGATATTTTTAGCTTGGGGTGGCCAGTATCCATGGCACCTTCCTAGGCTATTAACCCCTTCCTTACCGATGACGGAATAGTACGTCATCGGTAAGGATCCCCGCTTTAAGGTGGGCTCCGGCGGTGAGCCCACCTCAAATCCGCGACATGTCAGCTGTTATGAACAGCTGACATGTGCCCGCTATAGGCGCGAGCGGAATCGCCGTCCGACCGCGCCTATTAACTAGTTAAATCCCGCTGTCAAAGCTGACAGCGAGCATTTAAATAGAACTGCCGAAAATGAGCTCATCGCCGACCCCCGTCACGTGATCGGGGTCAGCGTCATGTTGCCTGGACAACCACAGGTCTCATAGAGACCTCTATGGTAGTTCCAGGCAGAAGGCTTTGAGCGCCACCTGGTGGTCGAAGCTCAAAGCACAGCAGTATATCTGCTACATTTGGGAGATCTGCACCTATGGAGGCTATTGAAGCATGCCAAAAGTAAAAAAAATGTTTAAAAATTAAAAAAAATAAAAAACCCCTAAAAGTTCAAATCACCCCCCTTTCACCCCAATCAAAATAAAACAATAAAAAAAATCTCACATATGAGTACACATATTAGGTATCGCCGCGTTCAGAATCGCCCGATCTATCAATAAAAAAAGCATTAACCCGATCGCTAAACGGCGTAGCAAGAAAAAAATTCAAAACGCCAGAATTACGTTTTTTTGGTTGCTGCCACATTGCATTAAAATGCAATAACGGGCGATCAAAAGAACGTATTTGCACCCGACCCCAGATCACGAAAAATGGAGACGCTATGGGTCTCAGAAAATTGCGCAATTTTTTTTTTTTTTTTAGCAAAGGTTGGAATTTTTTTTCACCACTTAGATAAAAGAGAACATAGACATGTTTGGTGTCTATGAACTCGTAATGACCCGGAGAATTATAATGGCAAGTTAGATTTAGCATCTAGTGAACCTAGCAAAAAAGCCAAGCAAAAAACAAGTGTGGGATTGCACTTTTTTTTGCAATTTCACCGCACTTGGAATTTTTTCCCATTTTCGAGTACACGACATGGTAAAACCAATGGTGTCATTTAAAAGTACAACTTGTCCCGCAAAAAATAAGCCCTCACATGGCCATATTGATGAAAAAATAAAAAAGTTATGTCTCTGGAAAGAAGAGCAGCGAAAAACGAAAACGAAAAATTGAAAAAAGCTTCGGGAGTGAAGGGATTAATATCAGCCCACAGCTGTCTGCCTAGCCTTTGCTGGTTATTAATTATAGGGGGACCCTACGTAATTTTTTTGGGGGTACCCAATTTGGGTGTTACCTCCTCAGGCTATAATCCTCTGCCCCCAGCGGTCGGCTTTCCCTCTTGTTAAGAAAAGTACGCGGGAGCCCACGCCATTTTTTTAGAAAAATAATCTTTTAATAATTAAATACAAGTACAGTAAGCTGCACCCACACTGTACTAATTGTATATGCCACTGACAGCTATATATATCTATTCTATGTGTATGCACTGTATGTAATCCATCTCTTCTATCCTTTCAGGGCCTGTTGTGATTTTACTGTACATGGCAGATGAATTGCCGGCTTTTCATATCTATCGAAACTATTCTATATATGTATATGTGTGTTTAAGAATATTTCCTCTGAAAATGATGTGTAAATGACAAAAAAATTGAATGTAAAAGCTCATGATAAAATTGCATTGCAATCAGATAGCAATCGCGCTGCATTCAGATGTAAATCGGATGCTAGGTATGAAAAATCTGATTGTACTCGCATGAAAAATGCATGACACTTGCATTACACTCGTCCGACTTTGCAGGAACAAAATTGGATTGATTTTAAATTCGCTAGTGTGACTCCAGCCTTAGGCCTCATACTCACTGGCGATAAAATCGGATGAATGCAATCCGATTTTAAATCGGATTGCACTCTGACCAATGTTAGTGAATGGGTGACATCTCACTTGCGATTTTTTTCTCAGCCAAAATCGGTCTGAGAAAACAATCGCAGCATGCTGCGATTTGCAGCGATTTTCCCCAATAGAAGTCAATGGGTGCGATTAAAAAAAATGGACCAAAAACGGACCATCCGTTTTCCATCCGTTTTTAACGGATACATCACCATTCTGTGGTACAGAACACTGTAAATGGTCCTGTAAATGACTGTAGAAAAAGAGTGGCTGGGAAAAAAAAACGGAAGAAAGACGGATGGAAAAATAAAAAAATCGCATAGAAATCACATGACACTGGCATAACACTCCACCCTTTTTTCCAGTCCAGAAATCGGACTGCTTTTTTAATCGCCAATGGGTATGAGGCCTTACTGTGATCTTTGGGAGGCAGAATGAACAAATCAACAGCAGGTGAAGAATTGGTTTTATTTATTTTTTACACCCTTCCTTGTGCAGTATAAGTGATTAGACGACTTTATTCTTTGGGTCGGTGCAATTACAGCAATACCACATTTATGTTGAATCTATTTTTATTGAAAAAACAAGTATACAAAGGAAGCATACAAGATAACAAAGTTATACACCCATCTGTACAAGATCATAGCATAAACAGTTTCATGTAAAGCCTACATATCTTTTAAAATATGAACTCTTATCTGCACAATACGGTATACATTGAGAAAGCACAAGACCCCATCATGAACCAAACTCGAAACAAGTGACTGGCATTGTAGGTTGATTAACCCTGCTATATAGCATACATTAACATTTGACTGATATGTAATGAAATAGGCTGGAAAACAAACCTTTCGCTCACACCATCTTTTGTATATTGGTAACATAAATGGGGAGATGCACCAAAACAATAATCGCAAGCTTTCAATGTGCATTTAACATATATCCACAAGGGTGTATTACAAAAAAAAAGAAATGGGAAAATAGAAAATATAAGAAAGAAGCGGAAAAGAACCTGAAAGAGCTTAGGATGGAACATTTAGGAAAAATAGGGAAGTAGGAAGGGAGAGGGGATGAAAGGGTAGGGAAAAGACGGGCACCAGACCTCCGAGCCAGCCCTTAAGAAGCCTCCTCGACCAGTTGGGATAGCCCGGCTGTTTCTTTGAAAATGATCCAGGGATGCCAAGTACGGATCAAGCGGGTATTATCCCCTTCCATTTCCGCCATCAATTCCTCCATCCAGAAGATTTTTGCAAATTCGGACACCCATTCCGCCATTGTTGGCGGTGTTACTTCTCGCCAATGGCGTCGAATTACCATGCGTGCCGCTGTGATACAAAACCTGAGAAGGCTCCGCTTCTGAGCGAATATGGGGCCTGGAAGGATCGAAAGGATGGCAATTTGCGGGGAAGGGGGAACATAATCTTCGGAAATTTTATGATAAGCCAGAAACACATTCTTCCAAAAAATCACGTATCTTCCCTCAGTATCAATTATTTTATCCAGTACAGTATGTTGGAGGGACTTGTGGAGTGAAATGGAAACACCTCGGGACCGTGAGCCCGGCTTGGCGCTATGGAACCAAGTCGTGTAATAGCGGTCGGGTATACTAGGGACATGTCCAATCTTAAAATGTGTCTCCTGCAGCATCAATACGTTAACTCTTTTCTTGTGCATACCATATAAGATATGCGACCGCTTCTGTGGTGTAGTAAAGCACCTAACATTTAAGGAGCCAAGTGTAATCTTTCGTGTCAGTCTTACCAGGCATTGTACCTGCAGTCTGGGACCAAGAGAATCAGGCCTCCTCCAAAGGGATAGGTCCACTCCGAGGTCCGGCGCCCGCTGCAGGAAGGGGAAAGAGACTAGTAGAGTGGGGATAGGTTGAACACTAAGAATGAATAAAGAATTAAGAGTTAGAAAAGATAAAGGTAACAGTAGAATCAACGATGTGAGTGCGAGTAAGCACACACCCACAGGTAACGTAGAACCAGGTGGAGGTACGTACTAATTGCTGTACGCCACAATGGCAGAACAGCGCCTCCGGGGGGGTAAGTGTACGACAAGAAGAGAAATGGAGACCCATCTCCTCCGGTCCCCGACCCCTTGGAAATATGTCATTCACATACCCCTAAAGCAAGAAATCTAACCCTTTAGGCTGTGTTCACACACAGCGTTTTTTTAGCGGTTTTTACCGCGGTTTTCACTATAAAACCGCTATAAAACCGCTAAAAATAAGCTGCACAGTCATTTCTATGCATTTTGCACTTTGAGTGCACATTGATGCGTTTTTTACCGTGAAAAAAACGCATCGCGGTAAAAACCGCAGCATGCACATTAATTTTGCGGTTTTTTCCGCGGTTTAGGCTTTTCCCATGCTTTTAGAAACCGCTGCTGTAAAAAACGCATCAAAAACGCGCAAAAAACGCACAAAAACCGCCGCGGAAAAATAGGTTTCTGGGAAGGGATTCAGGTTTTTGTGCAGAAATTTTCTGCAACGTGTGCACATACCCTTAAACTTATGTGTACTTATATCTACCGAATCCACTAGTTGTTAACACATCACACATCGTATATAACTGCAGTATCATCAGAACTGATAATGTCAAGAATATCGTAATCTTTAAATCTGGAATAACATAAGCTTCTAGAGATCATGCCTTCAATTAAAATGGAACATTACAGGGTGGCGATCCACCCAAGTATCTGAAGGTGTTCAGTAAGAAGATATAGCCGCTCAAGGGTACATAGGAAAGGGCAAGGGGAGGGTGGGGGGGGAGAGAGAGGAGAAGGAAGAGAAAGAAAATGGACTGATGATGACAACTGATAAAACTGGTCCTCCATCCCCGACCTCCCAACCATTCATGAGAAAACCCATCCCGATTCACAGAATTTCTCGATCAGTCATTCTCTCCCTCTCCTGGATATGCATGCTCAAGTCCATTGGGCCGTCTTCCGGGTCGACGCTGTCGTTGAGGATCTCGTCCCCTGCAAGGGTCATTCATTCTATAAAGGGACGGTAAGGATGGCCAATCAGTGACGTCCACCTCAGATACATCCAGGGCAGCCGAGAATGCCGGGATTCCGTTAGGATGGGACAGGCGATGCACTCTGCCCCTTTTCTGAACCCGGAGGCAAAATGGAAACCCCCAAGTATAAGGAAGATCATGTTGTCGTAGCTCATCTAAAAGTGGGCGAAGGGCTCTGCGTCTCTGCAAGGTCCATCTGGATAGGTTCGGTAGGAGCTGTATGCGGGTATCCAAGTACTTAATGGGTCCTGTCTTCCTGGCCGCTCCCATGACCACATCTTTAAGTTGATACTTATGGACTCGGCAAATCACATCTCTCAGTGGGTCTTGTTCACTAGGACGTGGGCCTAGAGCCCTGTGAGCACGATCTAACTCCAATGGGGTATCTTGAGGCCTGTCCAATACAGAGTTGAAAATGCTTCTCAAAGTGTTATGCAACTCTTTAGGGGGTTTAGACTCAGGTAATCCCCTTACTCTTATGTTATTCCTGCGTCCCCTGTTTTCAGAATTGTCCAGCATCTCTGCCAAGGTCTGCAGCTGTCTAGCCTGGGTAGCCACAGCAGCCTCCTGAGCCTCCATTCTTTCGTTCAGGGAAGCTATTAGCTGATCGTGGGATTCAACCTTCTCACCACATTGTTGAATGTCGTCTTTAAGTATGGAAAGCTCAGCTTTGTAAGAAGATTCCAGGCGTAGAATATATTGCTCCATGTCGTTTCGTCGGTATGTCTCTAATTTTATCGTACAGTAATGTGAAATCGACTCCTATGGGTGTTGCAGGAAGAGGGGCCGAAGGTCCACACTGTGATGTTAGGGACGCTGCTAGTTGAGGGGTAGGTGGGGGAGGTAAGGTTGACGGCAAGTCATTTTGATGAGCAGGTGACAAAGGATGGTAAAGCTGCCCTTTCATTATGGGATCCGTTCCACCCTGCATTATATCGCCAACTGTAATAGCAAGGTTGCTTTCAGGGGGAATGATATGATGATCTCCCCGGGGGTACGATACAGGGTGCTCCAGGGAGGCTTTCCCTAGGTCTGCACAAGCTGTATCAGTGTGAGACCTCTCTGGCCTGGCCACGGGGTCTCCTTGTAAAGCGCTTGTTGCCAGGGGCTCAGCGGTACTTTTACCGCCTTGAGAAGATTGCCTCGTTTCTTTAATGGCCGCTGGGGACACCCCTTTAGACTTCGGGGGAGCCCCCCTAATATCTCCTCCTTCCACGATGCTTCCCCACCTCCGGTACCTTGTTCCCCGCTGGCAGTGGAGCTGATTGTCCCTTGCGCGCCGCATCCATCATGGCGCCTGCAGCTTTCTTCCTACCCGCCCCGGTGAAGTAGCGGGAGATATTGTGGGGGACCTTTTTGGATGTCATGGGGCCTGTGGGCGCACTCCCTCGCTTCTCCTGGTGGACATCGGGGTATTATACATCTAGGTGAGTCTCTGATTGGGTCGGTTCTCGGTATAGGAGCGGGAGCTCTCCAGGACGCGTCCTCACTCCTCGGCTGCCATGCCACGCCCCCGCAATACCACATTTATATCGGGTTTTTATGTTTGGCTGCTGTCACACACTAAAAGACGCTATTTTAAAAAACAAGTTTTTGCATCATTTTAGTTTGAGAGCTATACTTTATCCATATTTCAGCTGACAAAGTCATGTGATGGCTTATTTTTTGCAGAACAAGTTGAAGTTTTTATTGGTACCATTTTCGGGCTCATGACATTTTTTGATTGCTCTCTATTCTGATTTTTGGGAGGCAGAATCAACAAAAACCAACAATTCAGGAAGGAATTATTTTTTTTATGTCGTTCCGCTTATGGCAAAATTGATATGGCAGTGTTATTCTTCGGGTCAGTACGATTACAGCGATACCACATTTATATCATTTTATTAATGTTTTGGTGTTTTTACACAATGAAAACTATTTTCTAGAAAAAATAATTATTTGCCTTATTTTTATTCTCAGAGCTAGAACTTTTTTATTTTTCAGCTGATGGAGCTGTATGGCAGCTTGATTTTTGCAGGACAAAGTGACGGTTCTAGCAGTACCATTTTTATTTATATTTGGCTTTTTGATGACATTTTATTCCACTTTTTGTTCGGTGGTATGATGATAAAGCATCGTTTTTGCCCCATTTTTTTTTTTACGGCGTTCAATAAAGGGGTTAACTACCGGAACAGTTTTATAGGTCAGGTTATTCCAAATGCAGCGATACCAAATATGTGTACTTTTGCTTTTTTTTCAAATTAATATTTATTTATGGGTAATATATATATATATATACATATATACTGTATATAATTATTTAAATATTTACTTAGTCTGATCACAGTTATAAGGTATAGCAATGCAGTAGCTGCATTTAGGGGGTTAAAGTGCCGGGAACAGTGTGTGCATCGCCATTAAAGTCTGCGGGATCCGTGATACATGGATGCAAAGCAAAGGCTTGTGTTTTGCATCTATGTCTCACAGATTGGTTTCTTGGTGATAAAATTGAATAAAAACGTGATCTTCCAGGGTTTTTTATTGGCTTATAAGTAAGCGCACCTCTTCAGTGAAAAAAATCAAGAAGCAACTAGGATGATATGTCGGCAAAAAATCATTGTTTCTCTTGGATGATAAGAATGGTGCAATTTTGGTGGCAGTCAGGAGGAGAACAGTAGAATGTAGTGAATGGTAGGTTGACTTCACATAGAGGTGGGAGACGATACCAGGAAAGAACACGCTCGGGGAATGAGCAGGTTAACAAGAGATGGTGGCAATGCGCTGGCCAGTTAAAGTATAAAGTGCAATATTCAGCGGATAATATTACCGTTATTGAAGTCCACAAATTAACAGATCACAAACTGGTTTTCGGCTCCGGACAGGAGCCTTCGTCAGGTATTTTACCTTTGAAGATAGCAGTCACATGGATGTGTGAATGCAGCCTTAAAAAAGTAACCACCAGTTTAGTTTTTATTTCATAAAACAATAGTACCCATAAGAATAAGAAACTTTCTAATATATCTGACCATAGAAATTTGCTTTTTTTCTACTCCACTGCTGTGAGCAGAGCATAAAACAAGTGTCTAGCTTTGATTGATGTGAATGACGCTGATGATGTCACTATGCGCTTGCGCAGTGCTGTTTTATGCTTGTATTGTACAGGTGAAGCAATTATCACCTGGGCAATACTAAGGAAATCCTGAAAACATGACCTGTTGATGGGCCTTGTGGACTGGAGTTGGGGAACCCTGTTCTATGGGGTTGAGATCTGGAGACTGGCTAGGCCACTTCAGAACCTTCATATCAATGCTTCTTAGGAAGCCACTCTTTCATTGCCCTGGTGGTGTGCTTGGGATCATTAACATGCTGAAATACCCATCAACTTCAATGCCCTTGCTGATGGAAAAAGGTTTGCACTCAAAATCATACGATACATGGCCCCATTCATTCTTTCATGTACACGTATCAGTAGTCCTGGTCCCTTTGCAAAGAAACAGCGCTAAAGGATGATGTTGCCACCCCCATGCTTCACAGCAGGTATGGTGTTCTTTGGATGCAACTCATTCTGTCTCCTATAAACACGATGAGTTTTGTTTCTACCAAACAGTTCTACTTTGGTTTCATCAGACCATATGACATTCTTCCAATACTCTTCTGGATAATCCAAGTGCTCTCTAGCAAACTTCAGAAAGAAGGGCCTGGACATGTACTGGCTTAAGCAGGGGGCCACATCTGGCACTGCAGGATCTGAGTCCCTGGCGGCGTAGTGTGTTACTGATGGTAGCCTTTGTTATGGTGGTCTCAGCTCTATGCAGGTCATTCACTAGGTCCCCCCGTGTGGTTCTGGGATTTTTGCTCACCGTTCTTATGATCATTTTGACCCCACAGGGTGATATCTTGTGTGGAGCCCCAGATCGAGGGAGATTATCAGTGGTCTTGTATGTCTTCCATTTTCTAATTATTGCTCCCACAGTTGATTTCATCACACCAAGCTGCTTGCCTATTGCAGATTCAGTCTTCCCAGCCTGGTGCAAGGCTACAATTTTGTTTCTGGTGTCCTTCGACAGCTCTTTGGTCTTCACCATAGTGGAGTTTGGAATGTGACTGTTTGAGGTTGTGGACAGGTGTCTTTTATACTGATAACAGGTTCAAACAGGTGTCATTACTACATGTAATGAGTAGAGGACAGAGGAGCCTCTTAAAGAAGACGTTATAGGTCTGTGCGAGCCAGAAATCTTGCATGTTTTTAGGTGATCAAATATTTAATTTCCACCATAAAATAAATCTTGCCAAATCAGACAAGGTGATTTTCTGGATTTGTTTTCTCATTTTTTTGACTCTCATAGTTGTGGTCAACCAATTACAGGCCTCTCTCATCTTTTTAAGTGGGAGAACTTGCACAATTGGTGGCTGACTAAATACTTTTTTTCCCATTTTATGTGAGAATTGTGCTTCCTTGATACATTTGTCTTGCTGGCTCACTGCAGGGCGACATTGGACATTCTCATATTTTTAGACTGAGGCTGGAGACACACTAGCGATTTTAAAATCGGTCCTATTTTAATGCAGGAGAGTCAGACGAGTGTAATGCAAGTGTCATGCGTTTTTTATGCAAGTAAAATCCGATTTTTCACACCAAGCATCCGATTTACATCCGAATGCAGTGCGATTGTTATCCCATTGCAATGTGATTTTAACATGAGCTTTTACATGCAGCAATTCTGTGTCATTTACACATCGTTTTCAATGCAAATATATTTCAAAACACACACACACACACACACACACACACATATATTTATATATTAGCTAGATTAAAAGCCAGCAAATGATCACTGTGATCTGCTGTGAAGACACTGAGATTGAACTGCGGTGACCTCATCACTGGCATTTTCCCATGGTCCAGAGGTAACCGCAGTCCAGCCTGCCTGGGAGAGCAGCCTCAGTGACGTCACCGCTAGTCACTGAGGCTGCGCTTGCAGCATCTCATTCACAAGTGGTTTTCAGCCGGGACAGTCGCATCTTGTCACCGTCTAGGTTGAAAACTGTATATCACTCAGACATGGATTACGGTGTGGGACAGAACGACGGACAGGTATGTTATATTGTTGTTTTTTTATTTTAGTTTTATTACAGGAGATCGAGGGCTTTGGTGGAACTAGGCGAGGTCGTAAGTATGGTTTAATTGAGATTATTATAGGAGTCTGTGTCTTTCAATTAAAGAGGACACTACGTCTTTTTTTTTAGGGTTCCTCATTTTAATAGCCAGTAAAGACATCTATATATCTACCTATTCTATTTGCATTTACTGTATGTAATCCATCTTTTCTATCCCATCGGCTCCTGCTGTGGTTTTACACTACAGCGGCTGCTGAATTACAGTACATGTATTCTGTGTGTATATATCTATTCTATTCTAAACTGTCAGTGTGATTTCACTGTACCCGCATATGAATTGCTGGCTTTTCAAATGTGATCGGTGTGTAAATATCGGACAGCACTCGCATGGTCCGAATGTTGTGTGATTTTTTTTCTCGCACTCATTGACATGCATTGCGGGATGCAATCCAATTTCAGATTATAATCGCAGCATGCTGCGCCTTTTTTCCAGTCTGATCATGATCCGATCTGAAAAAAAAAAAACGCAGATGGACACACAATCATAGAATAACATTGGCCCAAATTCAAATCGATTTTTTATTGGATTGCATTTGCCCGATTTCATCACAAGTGGGAATGAGCCCTTAACAGTGTCATACGTGGAATACAACACACTACTGCCACCTGGTGGTCAAAAAGCAGTATAAACATGCATTGCTCTATGATGAGAGCCATATAAAGAATGCAGTTTTATATTTAAAAAAAACAAGAAAACAAAATGCTCTTGTGTGGATCACCTCATGCCATGGAATGTATAAACTCATGGAGACTCCTAAGGTCTCCTTCAGAAAGTTTCATTTATTGGCATTTTAAAATGTGTTTCCAACATCTAGCAGTTTTTTAGATCAAGCTTTTTATGGTGTTTTTAGTGGTGTTTGAGAAGCTGGGTGGGCCCCTAACCAGGTAACCATGCTTACAGCTACGGTGGTGCCCCCTAATTGTTGGTATAGGTGAACCTCAGCAGGCGATCATGCAAGTATTGAATATAAATCTACATACAAAAGCGAGTACAGATATTACCACCATATGGTGGCCATGGAAGATTACAGTATAGTTACAGAGAGTGACTTACAGTTGATGTTCTTTCCTATGAAATCGTTCAGTTCTGCGGTCTTTTCCATCTGGCCCATACCGACATGACAACTTCTCCAGCCAGGACTCATCTGCAGATATTACAGCACAGACACATCAGCCTTCTAACATTTCCAGGCCTGTCTCCATCCATTCCCAACCTGCACAAACTCCTCATCTTGCTGATACCCCAATACTGAGCCGCTGCTCTATGTTTCCCTATCACTGCATGGTACAATAACTGCTCCTCTTACCGTCCCCACATAGTAATAATGCCACCTCTGTGCTCCTTACTTAGTAATAATGACTCCTTTGTGCTCTCTAGATAGTAAAATTGCCCCTAATAGTAAATATTAATGCCCTGTGCTAGTGCCATCCACATTTTGTCACTAGAAACTAATACCCCATATGCAACTTTGATGGTCACAATATTCTTGAGTCCCAATAACAAAAATGCTTAAGTGCCCACTTAATTATTAATGTCTCCAAAGTTCTTCCATGTACAGCTCCACTATACACAGTATGGTGGACCCACAGCTTTTCTATACACAGTATGATGATCCCACAACTTCCCTATACACCGTATGATGTCCGCACTGCTTCCCTACACAGTATGATGATCCCACAGCTCCCCTATACACAGTATGATAGGTTCACAGCTCCGTCCCCTTCACACAGTATGATTATCCCACAGCTCTCTTATACATTGTATGATGTCCCCAATGCTCCCCTATACACAGTATGATAGGCCCACAGCTCCCCTATACACAGTATTGTGGGCCCATAGCTCAACTCTACACAGTATGATGATTTCACAGCTCCCTTACACAATATGATGATCCCACAGCTCCCTTATACAGAGTATGATCCCACAGCTCCCTTATACACCATATGATGTTCCCATGCTCCCCTTTACACAGTATGATAGGCCCATAGCTCCCCTATACACAGTACTGTGGGCCCACAGCTCCCTTATACACAGTATGATGATCCCACAGCTCCCCTATACACAGTATGATGAGCTCACAGTTCTCCTCTACACAGTATAATGCTGACAGAGCTCCTCTATAGAAAGTATAATGCCCTTCAGAGCTCCTCTATATACAGAATAATAAGCCAACAGCTCCCCTATGCACAGTATAATGCCTTCCCAGTTCCCCTATACACAGTATGATGGCCTCATAGCTCCATTATACACAGTATGATGGGCCCACAGCTCCCGTACATACCCAGTTCCCCTATACATAGAATGATGCCCCACTGCTCCCCCAAAACACAGTATAATAGTTAATAGTGTAGTAACAGTGCGTCGCCCGCAATGAGAGTACCTCTGACGAGAGGAAAATAACTTTATTCCTCTCCTGCCTGAAGTGGTGCTTTAAATGTGATGTAGCTCATGGTTACTGTATGGGGGCTTGTTACACTAATACTGGTAAAAGAGCCAGCTGGTAAGTATAAAAAGCCCCCTACCTTCCCATCTCCAGCCCACCAGACAGCAACTATTACATGAGATGGAGTGCATATAATCTCCTAAGAAAACATCATAATAATCATCTCCCCAGTGCCCTGTCCCCCCCCTCACTTCAGCCCCATCGTCTCACATTCACCCCCAGTGCCGTGCCCCTCCTCCCCCACAATATCCCCATGGACTCACATTCACCCCTAGTGCCCTGCCCCACTAATTGTACAGTGTGTACTGTAAAACATGAATTGCCGGCTTTTCAAAGGACCCCGATACCTAAAAACCGGACAGCACTCGCATGGTCCGAGTGCTTTGCGTTTTTTTTCTTGCACCCATAGGCTTGCATTGTGAGTCACCGACAATATACATGTACCATCACAGCATGCTGAGATTTTGCACGCACGCCAAATACGGCTGAGAAAATGAACGCATATGTGAGGTGCGTCATAGATTAACACTGGGCCGAGTGCTATGTGATGTTCTCTCGCATAGCATTTGGTCGTATTCTACCGTAGTGTGACTGCGGCCTAAGGCTGAGCATTGATAATGCTCTGCCTCAATCAAACATAACTGTCTGCCTCATCTGCAGTGTGCTCAGTCTAATTTCAAGGGAGACGCAGAAGCCACGAGATACTCATGAAAATTATATAATTGTTTTATTTTTTTTTTACAAAAATGTGCAACATTTATCCTTTCATTTGGAATCTTATTTATCTCAAATGTCTTTTCATATACATTTCTCTTATTTTACAAACGTCACATTATGTAATAAAAAAATGGACCTTAAAAGAAGGCAAAGCCTGTGAGCTCCAGTGACCCCACCAATACAAAAGTCCCATTTTCAGCACCAAGGGTAGAGCTGCAGAACACTCCTGATAAAGTTTTCTCCTAAATCTTCAGAGTTCGAACCTTAATTCACTTAACAGCATCAGCTACAAGACCTTTTGGGTCAATGTAAAGTTTTCAGTGCCCTGACCCTGCTCCTCAACCTGTGTATAGAACTGGCATACAATGGTTTGGCTATTGGCAGCAAAAGCAATCCGCATGCCGGCAGCTGTAACATGCAAGCACAATCTGGAGGCAATCAGATGCAGACTTCTTCAGGTGTCAGATGTTGAGAAGCTACAGTTATAAATTCTTCATATGTCCATGTAATCGTCATCCTCATCTGTGTCGCTTTCCAGGGATGACTCTTGACTTGAGGTGTCTAGGATCTCAAGGGCTGGCTGACACAGAGTCTCCTTCTTTACATTGGCCGCAGACTGAGAAGATAAAATGACGGACTGTAAAAAGGAGAGAAAAAAAAACGTGAAAGCTCTGGGTACAAGGCTTCCTGCCATCATAAATCTGGAGTATAATGGATAACAACCATGCATAACATTCTCATCCTTCCTTCCTTGAGATTCCTCACCTTTAGTTTCTGTTTGGTTTCCTCAGAGATGCTACCTTTGGGAGAGAGAAGGGTTGGCGTTGGAGGTGTTACGGTGATCTCTGGTGGGAATTTGGAAACACTTGAGGAGGGAATGAAGAGCTTTGGCACATGTGGGGGGACCCTTGACTTGTTTCGTGCACCATCTGCTTTGCTGGGCTGGACACTTGGTTCTGGAGGAGGTGGTGGTCTTGAGCTGCAAGCTGTGATTCAAGAGAAGGTGAAGATTACTACGAAAGAGGGCAACATCCAATTTCTCTCATGATAAACACACAGTAATAAATGCATTAATGCACTATAGTACCTTTACGGTGTGGCCAAACTGCACATGAATTTTGCAACTTTTTTTTTCAGTTTTGGCTGCATGGCATGCACCACTGTCAATTATTGTGCATCTACAACTATGATTGGATGTATATTATGGAATATATTATGAATATATTTAGGATATACATCCTGTATTCTTATATAACAGTTTTATTAGTATATTTTACTTATTCAATTCAGGACCCCAATGGAAATAAAAACAATGACCAACCGCTCATTGGCTCCAGTAGGCACGTGACACGACAATGTTACGCCAGTCTCTGGGAATAGCGGCGCCAGCTTCGCAGGCGAGTATAAATTGATTTTATTTTGAGGTCCTGAATTGATTGAGCAGGATAAGTCTAGTAGTGAACAACCCAGTTGATTGCTGTAATCACATTTATACATGGCACATGTGCCCGACTTTGCTGTTTGAGAAAGGATCTTGGAGCAGATGAAACATTGCTAGGGGGTATAAAGGATCATATTTACATAGTCCTGCCTCTGCCTTCATAATATTAGTCCGTGGAACTGTGGATCAGTTTCTTCTAAGGTTCTTGCTGGATACGTTGATCATTGGAAAAACATGGCTGATTTATCTTCCAAAAATAGTGCCACACCCGTTCATAGGTTGTATTAGTTACTGCAGCTTTACTCTAATTAATGGCATTTGAATGACCTACATTGCCAAATACGGCCTTTGCACAGATGTGGTGCTATTTTTGATAGTAAGAAGCCATGTTTTTCTAATAGTGACCATGAATTTCTGATTACCTGTTTCAGAACAGGCAAAACCCGTCCCGGCTTCTGGCTGCCACTGAGAAGCGTCTGGTGCGGTGGTGACCGTTGCTGTTTTAGTTGGTTGGTTAGTTTGTGGGAATGATGAATCATCTATGTGTGCTTCTTCTACAGGAAAGATACACAATAAGGAATTTAATGAGCAGAATTGGACTCAGACACTGGTGACATAACAAGGACACATTAAATCCAGTGTCTACAGCATGTCCACTGGATCCTTACAAGATCAGGAGCCCCTAGTACATGAGAAACTCACCACGGATGACTTGTGACACGGTGGAGCACACCCTGGACCCTGGTCCTCGACTGGTTTCAGGAGGAGATGATGACGAGGATGATGATGAAGTGGTTGGCAAGGGCTTAACTTTGAATTGGTGCTCAGATAATCGCAAAAAGTTTTCAGTGCTGAATGTGGCCAAATTGAGAGGGGTTAGCTGCACGGACACAGCAGGCAAAGGAAAAGCAATTTCACGGGGGTCCTTAATAATCTTTGGGGTGCTGGGTGTGTCTGCAATTTGCTGTGTAGGAAATAAAAGGGCAATGTATTACAATTTGAGGCAAAGAGACAATTACCAAAAAGATTATAACATTTTTTTCCTAATTAGTTCCATGATTTTAATAACAAGACATCATTCCCAATATAGCCAAGCACATAACAACTAAACCACAAACCGCTATCTATATGATGGACCAGCACCGACAACAGTATCCTTATGGTGGCGCTGGTGATCTTCATTGCACATTACTGGCAATATACATCATAAGCATTAATAGATGGACAAGCTAGAATAAGATAGATAACTGGCCAGCCAGGTACAGGGTGATTCACATGGAATAAGTGCAGTAACTTCAAAAAGAGATGGTCGACCGTACTTAGATTTGGACTGTACATACTTTGGTTCATGAGAAGTGAGAGTGCAATGAGCCTCAGCAACGAGAAACATTAGAACGCTGAGGGGTCTCATCCACCTGTCGCCCCGCCGATCGTCTCCACTACGAGATAGACTTGCTGCATGCCTTTCTGCGTGTTGGTAGTTTATGCGTGGTGCTTGCATTTCACTCCTGCCAAATCCCTTCTTCATTTATTAAAAATGTACAGACACAGTTTGGATGAGCATGTTTTCATTATGAAAACATATTGGAAAACTAAAGGCCCCGTTACATTTAGCGATGCACCAGCGATCCCGATATGACCCGGTCAGTATCGCTGGTGCATCGCTAAATGGTCGCTAGTGAGCTGCCAAACAGGCAGATCTCACAGCGATGCAGCAGCACTCGGCGGTCGCTCTTACCTTTCAGTCGCGGCGAGGGTGACCGTCTTCCGCCTGCGTCAATGGCTCGCTCGTTGGCGCCAGCAGGAAGCCCAGCAGGAAGCCGACGACGAGCAAGGACCAGGCCGATCTCGCGCGATCAGCAATAGCCAGCAGGGGAGCCGGGTCGGAGGTGAGTATCACATGTAGCGATATCGCTAGCAATATCGCTGCTGCGTCACAAAATCGGTGACGCTTTAGCGATATTGCTAGCGATATCGCTATGTGTAAAGCCCCCTTAAGTCCTTAAAGAGATGCCAAAGAAGTTTGGAGGTCAAAATCTACCATCCAAGCCGTGTATTCTCTCACTGATGAATAAGCTGGCATATACAGGAACATTACTGGATAGACATGATGGAGGACGTCCGAAAATGTCTGATGAAACAAATCAAAATGTAAAAAAGCGACTTCTAGCATGTCCACATAAATCGCTGCACAGACTTTCCCTAAAGACAGGTATGCCATATACCACATGTCAACAAGCGGCCAAGAAAAGTCATGTTCCTCCGAACAGAGTCACTGTCTTTCAGAATTTGAAAGGGTCAGACAGGGAAATAAATTCTTTTCTTTTGATTTTGTCCTTTGGGGCCATTTGAAGGGTCGGGTGTACAGTAACATCCAGGGGCGGACCTACCGCCCGTGCAGCCGGTTCATTGAACGGGGGGCCCCAGGGCAGAGGGGGCCCCTCCAGCCTCCTGCACCCACATGGCTAATTATTCAATTCAAATTAGCCATGTGGAGCGCTGCAAGGAGGAGAGCAGAGGAGAGGAGAGCAGCGCTGCAGGAGGCGGCATAGTGAGGGCTGAGGTCAGTAGCGTAGCTGGGGGGGCAGAGGGGGCAGCTACGGGCCCCTGAGAAGGCGGTGGGAGGCCCCTTTGCCAGCAGTGGGCCCCCCACCTCACAGCCAGCAATGTCTTCCTGGGCTATTCTGTGCGCACAGGACCTGTGATGAGGTCACCGGAGGGGCGGAGTCAGAGGTCACATGATCAGGGGCTTCAGTGGCTGCAGGGCTCTGCTGTGCTGGTTGTCATGGTGCACTGCTGGATGAGGTAAAGTTTGTGTGGGGTCAGGAGGGGTTTACAGGGTGGATGTAGCAGAGCCGTGTGTGTATGAGGTGTACAGAGCAGAGCCGTGTGTGTATAAGGTGCACGAAGCAGAGATATGCATGTATGAGGTGTACGGAGGAGCGGAGCTGCGTGTGTATGTTGTGAGCGGAGCCGTGTGTGTGTACAAGGTGTACGGAGCGGAGCCGTGTGTGTGTACGGGGTATATGGAGCAGAGCCGTGTGTGCAAGGTATACGGAGCGGAGCCGTGTGTGCAAGGTGTACGGAGCGGAGCCGTGTGTGCAAGGTGTACGGAGCGGAGCCGTGTGTGCAAGGTGTACGGAGCGGAGCCGTGTGTGCAAGGTGTACGGAGCAGAGCTGCGTGTGTACGGGGTGTGCGGAGCAGAGCTGCGTGTGTACAAGCTGTACGGAGCGGACCCAGGTGTGTACAAGGTGTACGGAGCGGAGCCGCGTGTGTGCAGTGTGTACGGAGCAGAGCTGCGTGTGTACAAGGTGTACGGAGCAGAGCTGCGTGTGTACAAGGTGTACGGAGCAGAGTCCGTGTGTACAAGGTGCACGGAGCACAGCCGCATGTGTACAAGGTGCACGGAGCACAGCCGCGTTTGTACAAGGTGCACGGAGCAAAGCTGCGTGTGTACAAGGTGCACGGAGCAGAGCCGCGAGTGTGTACAAGTTGTACGGAGCGGAGCCGTGTGTGTGTATAGGGGGTGCAGAGCGGAGCCGTGTATGTATAGGGGATATCAGGTGTAGTAATAGGGACACATACGGCAGCAGCGGCTCAGTATTGGGGAATCAGGTGCAGTAATAGGGACACATACGGCAGCAGGGGCTCAGTATTGGGGTATCAGGTGTAGTAATAGGGACACATACGGCAGCAGCGGCTCAGTATTGGGATATCAGGTGTAGTAATAAGGACACATACATCATCAGCAGCTCAGTATTGGGGTATCAGGTGCAGTAATAGGGACACATACGGCAGCAGCGGCTCAGCATTGAGATATCAAGTGCAGTAATAGGGACACATACGGCAGCAGTGGGTCAGTATTGGGGGTATCAGGTGCAGTAATAGGGACACATATGGCAGCAGCGGCTCAGTATTGAGATATCAAGTGCAGTAATAGGGACACATACGGCAGCAGCGGCTCAGCATTGGGTATCAGGTGTAGTAATAGGGACACATACGGCAGCAGCGGCTCAGTATTGGGGAATCAGGTGCAGTAATAGGGACACACGGCAACAACGGCTCAGTATTGGGGTATCAGGTGCAGTAATAGGGGCACATACGGCAGCAGCGGCTCAGTATTGGGGTATCAGGTGCTGTAATAGGGACACATATGGCAGCAGCGGCTCATCATTGGGGTATCAGCAGGATGAGGGGTTTGTGCAAGTTTGGGATAGATGGTGATAGGGCTGGAATATGAGAAGTGAAAGGTGTCGTTGTTGTATTTTCTGAAGCAGAGTCGTGGTTGGAGAAGTTGTCATGTCGGTCTGGGCCAGAAGGAAAAGACGTGAAAAGTGAACGATTCCATCACAAAGATCATCAGCGGTAAGACACCAACTAAAACTGTGCAGTAATCACATATGTTTTGTAGGACTGGTATTTACCACTGACCATATGGCGGTAAGATCAATATTGGTCTTTATATAGGGATTATTTTCAGTACAGCGCAGTCATCTCCTACATCCACTATTAGGGGGCGCCACCGAGTTGTTTACCTAGTTAGGGGCCCACTCAGAAGTTTCACCCCCCCCTGAACCAAAACCCTAGCTACGCCTCTGGCTGAGGTGATGATATCAGATCAGCGGCCAGCGTCAGTGCTGCGCTGCCACTGTGGGGGAGGAGAGGAGGAGACAGACACAGACTGACTGTCACTCACTGTGCCTGTGGTGCCGGCCGACCGGTGGCTGCAGTGCAGCCGCAGGTCAGTGTGTGATTTGTCTGTGTCTGCGTCACTCACTTGTGCCGTGCCCCTGCCCATATGCTGCAGCAGCTCAGGAATGTGCGGAGTGCGGACACTAGACAGTGTGGAATGGATGGATCCTCTTGGTCTGGCCTGCGCTGCCTGCTCCAGGTAAGAGTACTAACAGAGCTGAGCAGGACTGAGGGACTGGGACCGAGACGCAGGCATGATTTTGGGGGGCTCCTGCGGTGGGGGAGAAGTTGAACTGAACATGGCAGGCATGATTTTGGGGGGCTCCGTCCTGGGGGAGAACTGAAGCATGATGGCCCCTGGCTGCTCATGAATGGGGGGGCCCCTGGCCTGGGGAGAAGGGAAGCATGGCTTTGGCTGCTCATGAATGGGGGGGCCCCTGGCCTGGGGAGAAGCATGGCCTGGCTGCTCATGAATGGGGGGGGCCCTGGCCTGGGGAGAAGCATGGCCTGGCTGCTCATGAATGGGGGGGGGGCCCTGGCCTCGGGAGAAACATGGCCTTGGCTGCTCATGAATGGGGGGCCCCTGGGGGAGAGGCTTGGCTGCTCATGGGGGGGGGGAGAAGAAACATGAATCGGTCGGCCCACATAGGGGGAGAAGCAGCATAAACTGGGGGTGGGGCACATGGGAAGAAGCAGCATAACTGGGGGGGCCACATAGGGCGAGAAGCACTATGCCAAAAGTAGACCGCATATGGGGGAGAGCATTATGAAACAATGGGAAACGGGGGTGCCTATATATATTACCTGGAGGCTGTCGGGCTATATATGTTATTTAGAGGCTATGCTGGGCTGTATATATTACCTGGAAGCTGTTTTGGGCTGTATATATTACTTGAAGGCTATGCTGGACTGTATCTATTACCTTAAAGCTATGCTGGACTGTATATATCACCTGGAGTGGAGGCTATGCTGGGCTGTATATATCACCTGTAGACTGTGGTGGGCTGTATATATTAACTGGAGGCTATGCTGGGCTGTATATATTACCTCGAGGCTGTTTTGGGCTGTATATATTACTTGAAGGCTATGCTGGACTGTATCTATTACCTTAAAGCTATGCTGGACTGTATATATTACCTGGAGTGGAGGCTATGCTGGGCTGTATATATCACCAGAAGGGTGTGTTGGGCTGTATATATTAACTGGAGGCTGTGCTGGACTGTATATATTACCTGGAGTCTGTGCTGGGCACTGTATATATTACCTGAAGGCTGTTGCTGGACTGTATATATTAACTGGAGGCTGTGCTGGGCTATATATATAATCTGAAGGCTGTTGCTGGACTGTATATATTAACTGGAGGCTATGCTGGGCTGTATATGTTATTTGGATGCTGTTCTGGGCTGTATACCATATTTTATTTGGAGGCTGTGCTGGGCTGTATATATTAACAACTAGAGGCAATGCTGGGCTAGTGGGCTATATATGTTATTTGGAGGCTGCGCTGGCCTGTATATATAATTTGGAGGCTGCAACTGGTAAATAATAAATACAGCCCAGCAGCACTCTTCAGATATTATATCCAGCCCTGCATAGCCTCAATATTAGCTATACAGTACATTTACGGTTGGGAAAAACCGCAGCAAAAATTGACATGGTATAGATTTTCCCGCTCTAAAAAACGCAGCATATCCGCTGTATATTTTAGTGGCACCATGTAACGTGGATCTAGCACAACTGCACTTGCCGCTGCCGGCCACAAGCCCAGTAGAGAATGAATGGGGCGTGCCGGATCGGTGCCACAAGTCGCCCGTTAGGCGGCAGAGGTGCAGAAGACTGCCGGATCTGCTGCTAGTATTGGGGGCCCGAAAAATTTCTTGCACAGGGGCCCACTACAGTCTGTGTCCGCCCCTGGTAACATCCCATGAACATTAGAAGCACTCTGAGAGAACATAAAGCGGGAAATTCAGGCTATGACCCCAGACATCCTGAGGAATAGATTCAAAAATATGGAATGGCGAGCGTAGGCACGCTTGGATGCGAATGGTGGACAATTTAACACCTGATTTAAAACATCAGTTTGTCATGAACCAAGGTATGTACAGTCCAAATTTCAGTAAGGTCGACAGTCTTTTAGAATTTAAAGCTATTTTTCTGGAAAAGTAGAGAGTAAATCACTCTGTATATATATTACATATTTTGTAAACATGAATTAATGTTCAAATGTTTTAGGCAGGTATGGAAAATATAAAGGTCCCTATATACATTTGACTATTGGAAAATCCTCCGATACTGACGGCTTCATCAGACAATCCAATTTGGATAGAGGTTCCCGACAGATGATGTTGGGCAAGTTAAGGATCCAGTATGTTCAATTTTTGGACTATCGATACTTCTGTTCTCCCAGAGATAAATTGCCACTAGAGATGTTGGATATTGGCTCTCTCATACAGAACACAGAAGCATTTGGCTGAGTGAGCTTGAATGTGTATGGGAGAGTCAGGAAAGATAACTGCCAGTCAAAATAATGTCTGATACATTGTTCGCTGTTCAGCTATGTAAAGTGTATGTGGGGCTTAAGAATGCATTAAAAAATAGAAGTGTTAATAGTTTATTTTTTTATCAATTAAAATGCAAAGTGAAAGAATAAAACAAAGAAAATAAACCAAAACAATAATTGGTGCTATCTCCCTTTGCCTTCAAAAACTATCAATTGTTTTAGGCTCACTTGCACAAATTCAGGGATTTTGTAGGATTATAGACAGGTGTATGAGTAACCAATTATATCAAACATATGATAATGATCATCATTCATATGAGGGCTCAAACACAGTCATTAACAGAAACAGCTGTGTAGGAGGCTTAAAACTGGGTGAGAAACAAGCAAACTCTGCTACAAAGGTGAGATTGTGGAAGACCGTTTCATGTCACAGGTCATACACCATGGCAAGACTGAGCACAGCAACAAGACACAAGGAAGTTATACTGCATCAGCAAGATCTCTCCCAGCAAAGATTTCAAAGCTGACTGAGGTTTTGGAGATGCTGTTCCAGATCTTTTGAAGAAACAACAAGAAACGGACAATGTTGATAACTGTGGACGTAGGAGAAGTCAAGAAAACTAAATGAAGAAGATAAAAGACAATTCTTGCTTACTTTGCTTAGAAATCTGAAGATTTCCAGCTATGCTGCTAGTGTACACTTCCCGGCTTCAGGAGACGCAGTGACTCTGGCATAAAGAGTGGCACGCATACGCAGATTTCATCACGCTAATGGAAAGAGGGCTCACTATTCTGGGGAACTAACACCCCATCAATTAGTCAAAGCCCTCATTAGCATATATAAATGCTTTTAAAGCATGTATTTAACATAATTTTTATACACAGCTGGTTAGGGAGGCAGTGTAATCACACATCGCTGAATGCCGATGAATTGGAGGTCATGGTGGACCTGACAGATTCCCTTTAAGATCCGTCTGGAACTACATGGAGAGACAGAAGGATCTGCACAAGCCTACATTCAAATAGGATCTGTGGTTTGTTCTCCAAGATGTTTGGAAAAACCTGCCGAGTTTTATCAAAAGCTACAGGCAAGTGTACCTAGAAGAATTGATGTTTTTGTGTTGTTTTGAAGGCAAAAGGGTGTCACACCAAATATTGGCTTGATCTAGATTGAGGGTAAACTGATTAAATTTGCTGATGACACAAAGCTTGGAGGGATAGCTAATACTAGAGAAGAGAGAGAGATGATTCAAAAAGATAAAAATAAACTGGCAGCAACTAACAGAATGGTTTTTAACAGGGAAAAATGCAAAGTACTACATCTGGGCAATAAAAATGAAAAAAGCATATACAGAATGGGAGGAATAGGGCTAAGCAACAGCACATGTGCAAAAGACTTGGGTATTCTAATAGATCACAGACTGAATATGAGTCAACAGTGTGATGCAGCAGCAAAAAGGGCAAATGCAATTCTCGGCTGTATTAACAGAAGCATACAGTCTAGATTACGTGAAGTCATTATTGCCCTCTACACCTCTTTGGTCAGACCTCATCTGGAATACTGTGTCCAGTTTTGGGGCGCCACATTTTAAAAAAGACATCAACAAACTGGAGCAAGTTCAGAAAAAAGCGACCAGAATGGTGACCGGTCTGCAAACCCTGTCTTATGAGGAAAGGTTGCAGGATTTGGGAATGTTTAGCTTGCAGAAGAGAAGACTGAGAGGAGACTTAATAGCTGTCTACAAATATCTCAAGGGCTGTCACATTGTAGAATGATCACATCTTTATTCTCATTTGCACAAGGAAAGACTAGGAGCAATGGGATGAAACTGAATGGGAGGAGACACAGATTAGATATTAGAAAAAACTTTTTGACAGTTAGAGTGATCAATGAGTGGAACAGGCTGCCACGAGAAGTGGTGAGTTCTCCTACAATAGAAGTCTTCAAACAAAGGCTGGACAGACATCTGTCTGGGATGATTTAGCGAATCCTGCTTTGAGCAGGGGGTTGGACCAGATGGCCCAGGAGGTCCAGATTCTATTTTTGTTCATTCACTTTGCATTTTGTAAATTGATCAAATTAAATTAACTTTTTTATTTTTGAAAGCATTCTTAGTTTGCAGCTTTTTTCCACACCTGCCTAAACCTTTTGGACAGAATATGCATATACATAGCAGAATGCCAGCTAGTGGAATGCACACATCTGGGCCACTTTGGAGCCTCTGCTCTCGCTGCGGTGACTCATTCTACCAGATTGCCTCAAGAGCAATGGCTGTTCCCAGTTGGCACAGTGCCAAGTGTCTGGGCATTGCTAAGGATGGAGAAAATAAGAGAGAAAATCTTTCTCCTTTCACTACATCCCTCAATAGGTGTTGAAACAGATGTGAAACACTAGGGCAAGAAAAGAGTTTCATTAGGAGATAGAAGGTGTCATGGCAACAGGGAAATAGTGCCCGGTTACATGGAAGTCAGGAAATGGTGCAGAGACCCCCTTGGCACATCTCATCTATGGCTGCATGAGTGAGGGGAGGCCGATGATGGAGAACCTTCCTCATAATACACAGCAGGTGGAGGAGGTGACATATGTCCCCAGAGTCCATTACATAGAGGTGCAGAGAGACGGGAACCGATGAACCCTAGGGAAACACAGCATCTAATCCGCAAAATACCTGCTAAGCAACAAAGGACACTCAAGGGAAAAGGGCTTAGTGCTTCCATTATCTTCTTTACTCGGCAGTTGTCACCCAGCTTTCCCACATTCCTGAGTGGCAAATCTAATTATTTGTGTAATTACAGATTAATATGATTGCACCCTCTGCTACAAGATCATTTCTATAGATTCAGCAGCTGGAACATTGCCCTTATAGGTTGTCACCCAGCTTTCCTAAAGGTAGACCCTTTGGAGGGAAAGCTCTTTAACCCATTATATAATAAAGGTAACTCTAAGAACTTTATATTTCAGCGTGGGTCTCTTCATTTACAGTGAGCTGATAACACTCTGTGCTTTGTTGCAGTCATAAGACCCTACAGCGCTTGCACAACACATCTCAGACCTTATGGGCTCACCATATGGCGGCACTACAGTGCCACTTTGCATGAAGCCGTAATATGACACAGGTGTGCACACATTGTGGATTCTGCTGCGGATCTGCAGCGGATTTGGTCCTGCGGATCCGAAGCAGTTTCAGCTGCGGTGTACAGTACCAATGAAGGCAATGCAAAATGAAAAACACAGTGCCCACGGTGCGGAATTTTCCGCGCGGATTTGCTGCGGTTTTAAATCCGCAGCATGTCACTTCTTTGTGCGGACTCCGCAGCGGTTTGGCACCTGCTCCATGACAGGTGTCAAACCGCAGGGGAAACCCGCAGGTCTTTTGACCTGCGGATTTACCTGCGCATTTAGACAAATTCGCTCTGAAAATTCAGCAGCAGAATCCGCAACGTGTGCACACACCCTAAAGGTGCATACGTCATGGCATGCCGACCCTATACACAGGTGATATCCCCCAGAAGCAGAGGGGTGAATATCTTGGCACACAGAGTCCCGCAGAGCCTACAGGACCGTGCACGGAGCCTGTGCAGCTACACACTAGAGGGGCCACCTAGGCTCTGAACATGGCTCATCCGTCTGCACAAGTCCTGATTGTTTTCTAAGATCGCAGCTCAATGCTGGCATGGATGGGCTTACTGCACGACTTGGCAAGCTAGGTTTTACAAAAATAAAGCAAATGTGAACGCTTAGAAATTAGAGAATATGCCATGCAGCATCAGCGGAGCACACAGGTAGGCAGGATGTGCAGTTATCACAACTTCTGCTGCCATTTCTGAACCATTTTATCAGTCAGGAAATGGTAAATCTCCGAGCAGCTACACAAATGGTGTCTGAGCAGCCCACAAGCCGCACACAGCTCACTGGTGCAGAAGGTTCAAGAGCATTTCCTGTGTGTAGTGCAGGCTTCTCCCCGAAACAGAACCTGAACACGGGGCACCCCCTCCTCCACCCCGTCACAGGTGTCATCGTAGGCCTCTGCGTTGTAGAACTGCCCCACTTAGCATCTACTCACAGAGGGTGCCAGGCCACCAGACAAATGCCCAATGTATTCCATAATATGTAGCACAGAAATGAGGCAGCACTCTGATTCAAAATGCAAAATTTAAAAAAGTGGACTTTATTAAGCCCAAATGGCAACGTTTCGGTGCACAGAACTTTTCTCAAGCAAAAAAAAAAATAAAATTATATTATATTTTAATATATACAGTGGGGAAAAAAAGTATTTAGTCAGTCAGCAATAGTGCAAGTTCCACCACTTAAAAAGATGAGAGGCGTCTGTAATTTACATCATAGGTAGACCTCAACTATGGGAGACAAACTTAGAAAAAAAAATCCAGAAAATCACATTGTCTGTTTTTTTTTTCATTTTATTTGCATATTATGGTGGAAAATAAGTATTTGGTCAGAAACAAAATTTCATCTCAATACTTTGTGATATATCCTTTGTTGGCAATGACAGAGGTCTAACGTTTTCTGTAAGTCTTCACAAGGTTGCCACACACTGTTGTTGGTATGTTGGCCCATTCCTCCATGCAGATCTCCTCTAGAGCAGTGATGTTTTACTTTAAGAAGTGAAGGTCAGTCAGTCCGAAAATTTGGGAAAACTTTGAAAGTGTCCCCAAGTGCAGTGGCAAAAACCATCAAGCGCTACAAAGAAACTGGCTCACATGAGGACTGCCCCAGGAAAGGAAGACCAAGAGTCACTTCTGCTGCAGAGGATAAGTTCATCCGAGTCACCAGTCTCAGAAATCGCAGGTTAACAGCAGCTCAGATCAGAGACCAGGTCAATGCCACACAGAGTTCTAGCAGCAGACACATCTCTACAACAACTGTTAAGAGGAGACTTTGTGCAGCAGGCCTTCATGGTAAAATAGCTGCTAGGAAACCACTGCTAAGGACAGGCAACAAGCAGAAGAGACTTGTTTGGGCTAAAGAACACAAGGAATGGACATTAGTCCAGTGGAAATCTGTGCTTTGGTCTGATGAGTCCAAATTAGAGATCTTTGGTTCCAACCACCGTATCTTTGTGCAACACAGAAAAGGTGAACAGATGGACTCTACATGCCTGGTTCATACCGTGAAGCATGGAGGAGGAGGTGTGATGGTGTGGGGGTGCTTTGCTGGTGACACTGTTGGGGATTTATTCAAAATTGAAGGCATACTGAACCAGCATGGCTACCACAACATCTTGCAGCGGCATGCTATTACATCCGGTTTGCGTTTAGCTGGACCATCATTTATTTTTCAACAGGACAATGACCCCAAACACACCTCCAGGCTGTGTAAGGGCTATTTGACCAAGAAGGAGAGTGATGGGGTGCCACGCCAGATGACCTGGCCTCCACAGTCACCAGACCTGAACCCAATCGAGATGGTTTGGGGTGAGCTGGACCGCAGAGTGAAGGCAAAAGGGCCAACAAGTGCTAAGCATCTCTGGGAACTCCTTCAAGACTGTTGGAAGACCATTTCCGGTGACTACCTCTTGAAGCTCATCAAGAGAATGCCAAGAGTGTGCAAAGCAGTAATCAAAGCAAAAGGTGGCTACTTTGAAGATCCTAGAATATAAGACATATTTTCAGGTGTTTCACACTTTTTTGTTAATTATATAATTCCACATGTGTTAATTCATAGTTTTGTTGCCTTCAGAGTGAATCTACAATTTTCATAGTCATGATGAAAATAAAGAAAACTCTTTGAATGAGAAGGTGTGTCCAAACTTTTGGTCTGTACTGTGTATATATACACTGTATATTATATATATACATACATATATAATATAATATAATATATATATATATATATATATACACTCACTGGCCACTTTATTAGGTACACCTGTCCAACTGTGTGTTAAGACTTAATTTCTAATCAGCCAATCACATGGCGGCAACTCAGTGCATTTAGGCATGTAGACATGGTCAAGACAATCTCCTGCAGTTCAAACCGAGCATCAGTATGGGGAAGAAAGGTGATTTGAGTGCCTTTGAACGTGGCATGATTGTTGGTGCCAGAAGGGCTGGTCTGAGTATTTCAGAAACTGCTGATCTACTGGGATTTTCACGCACAACCATCTCTAGGGTTTACAGAGAATGGTCCGAAAAAGAAAAAAAATCCAGTGAGCGGCAGTTCTGTGGCCGGAAATGCCTTGTTGATGCCAGAGGTCAGAGGAGAATGGGCATACTGGTTCGAGCTGATAGAAAGGCAACAGTGACTCAAATTGCCACCCGTTACAACCAAGGTAGGCAGAAGAGCATCTCTGAACGCACAGTGCATCGAACTTTGAGGCAGATGGGCTACAGCAGCAGAAGACCACACTGGGTACCACTCCTCTCAGCTAAGAACAGGAAACTGAGGCTACAATTTGCACAAGCTCATCGAAATTGGACAGTAGAAGATTGGAAAAACGTTGCCTGGTCTGATGAGTCTCGATTTCTGCTACGACATTCGGATGGTAGGGTCAGAATTTGGCGTAAACAACATGAAAGCATGGATCCATCCAGCCATGTATCAACGGTTCAGGCTGGTGGTGGTGGTGTCATGGTGTGGGGAATTTTTTCTTGGCACTCTTTGGGCCCCTTGGTACCAATTGAGCATCGTTGCAACGCCACAGCCTACCTGAGTATTGTTGCTGACCATGTCCATCCCTTTATGACCACAATGTACCCAACATCTGATGGCTACTTTCAGCAGGATAATGCGCCATGTCATAAAGCTCGAATCATCTCAGATTGGTTTCTTGAACATGACAATGAGTTCACTGTACTCAAATGGCCTCCTCAGTCACCAGATCTCAATCCAATAGAGCATCTTTGGGATGTGGTGGAACGGGAGATTCGCATCAGGGATGTGCAGCCGACAAATCTGCGCCAACTGTGTGATGCCATCATGTCAATATGGTCCAAAATCTCTGAGGAATGCTTCCAGCACCTTGTTGAATCTCTGCCACGAAGAATTGAGGCAGTTCTGAAGGCAAAAGGGGGTCCAACCCGTTACTAGCATGGTGTACCTAATAAAGTGGCCAGTGAGTGTATATATATATATATATATATATATTACAAATCGATTACCGTATTTTTCGGACTATAAGACGCACCGGACCATAAGACGCACCCTAATTTTCAGTAGGAAAATAGGGGAAAAAAAAAAATAATGTGTCAAATGGGGGTCCGTCTTACAGTCCGAATTCAGCTTACCTGGGAAGGGATCCAGCACAGGTGGAGAAGTAGTCACAGGGGTCATTCAGTGGTCCAGGCTCGTGCGGTGGCGGCTCTGTGCTGGGGCAGGTTGGTTGTGCTGGGGCAGCTGCGCTGGGGTAGGAGCAGCTGTGCTGAGGCAGGGGCAGCTGTGCTGGGGCAGGGGCAGCAGTGCTGGGGCAGCTGTGCTGAGGCAGGAGCAGCTGTGCTGGGGCAGCAGTGCTGGGGCAGGGGCAGCTGTGCTGGGGCAGGGGCAGCAGTGCTGGGGCAGCAGTGCTGGGGCAGGGGCAGCAGTGCTGGAGCAGGGGCAGCAGTGCTGGGGCAGGGGCAGCAGTGCTGAGGCAGGGGCAGCAGTGCTGGGGCAGCAGTGCTGGGGCAGGGGCAGCTGTGCTGGGGCAGGGGCAGCTGTGCTGAGGCAGGGGCAGGTGGGCTCTGCGGTGGTGGCAGCGGGCGGCGCTCTGTGGTGCGGTGGTGGCAGCGGGCTGTGCTCCGGTGCAGGGGCGGCGGCTCCGCCAGCATTTCTTCGCAGCCCGGAGGCCTCCGCACTTTCCTTGCTGGCCGCCGCCATGTTGCGGTGGCCTCCGGGAGCATGGACGCCGGGAATATGGCCGCCGGTCCGGGGACGGCGCATGCGCAGGATCAGATCTCGTCCCGAGATCTCGGGGGACGAGAAGAAATGCCGGCGGAGCCGCCGCCCCTGCACCGGAGCACAGCCCGCTGCCACCACCGCACAGCGCCGCCCGCTGCCACCACCGCACCGCAGAGCCCCGCCCGCTGCCACCAGGTTAGTACCGTGTATTGCGACCATAAGACGCACCCCCCACTTTCCCCAAAAATTTTTGGGGAAAAAAGTGCGTCTTATGGTCGGAAAAATACGGTATCTTTACATTACACAGTCAGATGTGATGTCATTTACTGTCCTTAGATCTTCCACAAACAATTGACAGATTTCATAGCAATTCTGTTATTTAAAGGGAATCTGTCAGCAGGTTTTTACTATGTAATCTGAAGACAGCAGAAGATAGAGGCTGAAACACAGAATTCAAGTATGTGTCACTTGTGCTGTTGTTTACTAACTGTGAAGAGATTAACATTGCTGGACTATACTAGTTCGGCTCTGCCTACTTCTGGGATAAGTAGCTCACTGTCTATGGACGTTGTATATACAGAGGCTGGTGTAGGCGGGGTTAGCTTTCTCAGCTCTGCTTCATTTAAAAGCTAAAAGCTCTGTGTAAGGACTTGGACTGCGTACCTATTTTGTTTCCTCTTGCCCTTAGTTCTGTTTGATTGTGTCCTTACCCAAAATGGAGTTGCTGGCTTCTCGGGGGCCATCTTGTTTCCTGTCTGATACTCCTTGTTTCCTGTCTGCTGCATACATAAAGGAACTCTGCACACTATACCTTGCTTGTGTATCTTGTACCTTACTTGCTGCCAAGCTGGAAGTACTTGCAACCTGCTTGTTTCTTCTCATCGGGATACCCCGCTTGCTTCTGGATTTACGTACCAGTGGAAAGACTCTGTTGCCTACACCTGCTCTGTACCCACTTCTGCTATGGTCTACCCTCCTTTAGGAGCCGACCCGGGCTCTGGACCTCTGAATCCTGCATTGCTGGACTTGTACTCACATCCTCGGTCTGTACTACTAACATCTGCATATTCTTGAGACTGTCTTATTGCCTGCTTATCTGTAGAGTCGAAGTTTGCATCAGTTATCTGAAGTTCATCTCTCTACAATATATATCTATATCATGAACTGTGATATAACGTGTTTGTCTTCATTCTGATCCACGTCATCGGTTTCCATAGAACTATAGCATAATCTTACTACACTCTGATTGTGTCAGAACGGCTGCTCCCAGTTATCTAAGTGATACATCATTGGATTCATGGTCTCTTTGTCTACCCCATGCTACTATCAGATGACCTGCTGACAGATTCTCTTTAATGTTTCATCAAGTGCAGAATTATACTTAACATTAATGTTATTTAAACATCTCTACAATGCAGATTGGAAACCATACATTTATCATAAATGGGTCCAAAGCTCCCAAAACATATGCTAAACATATCCAGAGAGCACCGATTCACCTGAGTAAGACCACAATAGTGTCCAGGTAGTAGACTTTGGGATATCATTTTCTTAATTGGATAGGAAAGTACAGCAATATGCAATTTCCTATACAGATGACCTTCGCCAAAAAAGTATGCCACATGTTTTTACAATCAGACCCTCTGGTCCACGTATGCCACTGTAGGCATATACAGTGCCATCCCCAGGAGAATTACACTGGAAGAGTCATAAACAGCGCACAGGAGAAGTGATCAGATCTGGGCATCTGTGAATATACATACTGTATCTTTAATCTTACATGTGGTCACATGGATGTGATAAATGGAGGGGAAAGCCCTGCAATAACAAGCCATAAGCTGCTTAAACTATCCTGCAATACTTTGCAAATCCATGCTTGGCTTTTTCGGTGTTCCACTTCTGGATACTTTTGTGTTGTGTACTACACTATAACTCTGCACGGCACTAATGCATATATAAAGGGTTTGGAGCTTTTACATGTGAACTGTAAAGCCACTTTCCCATTAAGTAAAAAAACAGTGGATTTTCAGCTGTGTTTTACAGGGCTTCTATAGGGAGCCTGAAAAATTCACGTAAAACCACAACTGAGTTTTTAAGTCTGAATAAAATAACAAACAAAAAAACAAAGTTAAATCTGCAGAAAAAAAAAAAAAAAAAAAAAACCACATAAGAAAAAAAAAACCATCCAAAATACCACAGAAAAAAAAACAATAATCTGGGCATACTGCTATTTTGATGCAGACAATGGCGAAAAACAGGGAGGAGAACAAGTGTTTACGATACATGAGAACATGGCCTACATGTATACTACACGCCCAGTGTATTCACTAGATATGGAGTCTGCCAGCTGTATAGTGTTACACTACCCATGTAATAAATATCACAGGGTTATTGTTTCGGATTTTAGATTGCGTGTAAACAATGAGTTAAATCATTGGATTGCTCTGCTGCAATGTATCCCAGCAATTTCCTAAGGTATAGACATGGGTTTCTTCAACCTAAGCCATAAAGAGACAGGGATGCAAGTAAGGACTAATACTGTATATTTGCCAAACCCTGCAGATATATGGCACGGTTTTAACCTGTATCCTCAATCTTTACTCCAATATACCCAGTTTCACGGGCACAAGTGAAGCATAATTTAGCATTTACATCTACTAGCATTTTCCATTCGCCTGCCTGGGTCGCTCACCTGTTTCTGGGCCGATGCGCCCATGTGAAGTTGGCAGAATTTAATAGCTTGTTCTAATGCAGCGCCTTCATCCACCTGAAAGACAAAACAACGCCTCATTATGGACTATCCTGTTAATCTACCACTATGCCTTTAGTCATACATCATGGGGTAGAGTTCCACGACCTTTCACCACTTTGAGCACGTTAAATTGGCCACTTCATGGAATAGTGGCTGCAGAGCAAAATAAAACTTAAGTTTTTATTTCTTAATTTGTCATCTTTATTGCAGAAATATTAGCTTGTTAACTTTAGATTCATTTTTTTTAATTTTTCTTTTACGGCAATACCAGAGATTCTTCACTGGGGGCTTGTAATTTTTACCTTGCATGACATTGACCAATCCAAAGCAGGAGATGTCATGCAGGGTGAAAAAAAAAAAACCAAGCCCCAGAAATGGTCTGATCGGACTTTGTCTGTGTGAGAGATGTAATTACACAGCCCCGCTTTCCACTGTTCGCATCTACAGTGATTACAAGCAGTGGAGGAGAGTAGAGCTGTGTGTCATTGCAAACACCTCCTACAGCTCTCCCCTCACAGCACTGTATGATCTGTTCTACCCCACAACTGATTACCATGAGAGAAGAGCTGCAGATGTGTTTGCAATGACACACAGCTCTGCAAGTTCCATTCCCCGCTTGTAATAACAGTAGGTGCCAGCAGCGAGATCAGTGAGGAAAGAGAGCTCTCCTTTCAAGGCAGCCAGTGTGGGGGTTGGGAAATAAAGAATAGCGGTGAGAAAAAAGATGCAAGTTTTTTTTTTTTTTTAGTAATGACACATTGGTGTGCTCTCCTCCCACTGGACAGTAGTCCCTGGCAGTTAGATCTGTGTGATCTGTTTAGACACATCAGTCCTTCTATATTACAAAGAGAAAGTTGGGTCTGACCTTTTCAGGCGGCATGTGCTTTATTTTCCCAACAGATCACGCCTTCTGCTTATGATTGGGTAATGTCATAGAGAGGAAAAAGTAACTGGTATACCCCCCCCCCCCCCCCCCAAGAAGAATTTTTGGCAATAGACTACATGTTCTTAGTGAAATTTAGAATGTAAACTTTACGAGCCAATATCTATTCAATAGAGATGAGACACTGAAAAGTTAAAGCCATGTTGTACTCCGCTCTTCAACCACTATTCCATGATTGTAGCCAATTTAACATGGTCAAGCTGGAGAAAGGTCCTCTTTAATATACGATCAATACTTACAACAAATCACCAAATAATCAGTGACGATGCTGATATAACGTGTAAAGATCGTGTATGTGACATCAGTCCTAGTAATCAATAACTTACAGTCGTCACATATTAAGCAGGTACAAAATGCTGCTGGAGTAACAGATAAAGGCAACATAAAAAGCAGGACTTGCCCAATAATGTAAACCATTATTAATGCCAATGTTGTAATCTAACACCACACAAGACTATGACTACTGACAGATGGTTCATGTCCAGATGGAAAGTTGGTTTTTACGGTTGACAAAGAGGCCAGTCCGGCGTGGAAACACGCTGTGGAATAAAACCATCTAGCCTTATCAGCTGAGGCATTAACAAGGTTTTCACTCTCCCTGGGTCCATCACTGGCTCTATTTCGCTGCTTCTGCCTGCGTTTTGGCTGGAGAAGTGACATCACGCTGACAGCTCACATCACCGCTGCAGTCAATCACTGAGCTCAGCGGCTGGGCAGCGTTGATGTGACATCACTGCTGTATTGGACACATAGAGATAGAAGCAGTGCCGCACCTGGAGAAGGTGAGTACCATCTTATTTATGAGTTATGTCATTTGGGAAGGGGCATTAATATTTTTTTTTCAAAGAGAAAACTCCTGTAAGCTCTGTTCAGATCTGCATCAGTGCCAGATAAAGCTAAATATTACAAAAAGCTTGTAAGCGCTGCACAGCGGTGGCTGATCTCTTAGGCAACGAGCATTAAAAATTAAAATAGAAAATTTACAATATCAGGGAAAAGGAGAAGAATCTGAAGAAATAGTAAATTAATTAAGTGCTTATATCTGTCCAACAATACCCATCAATGGCAGTCTCTTCACCCGACAGACTGACATTAGCGTCTGACGGAGATGTACACATTAGTATATGGGAGGGGGAAAGCTTTTCAAGATGGGTGGTGTCCATGGCGGCCATTTTGAAGTCAGCCATTTTGGATCCAACTTTATTTTTCCAATGGGAAGAGGGTCATGTGACACATCAAGCTTATTGAGAATTTCAAAAGAAAAACAATGATGTGCTTGGCTTTAAGGCAACTTTATTCTTTCATGAGTCATTTACAAGTTTCTCTTTGTTTACAGCCATTGCCATGTTGCAGAGGTTAACATGTGAGGAGCGGATAGAAATTGTGTTGATGTCTGCTGAATGCAGTACCTGGGTCATTGCAGCAGATTTCAATGCAAGACACCCTACGCAAGAAAACTGTCACCATTCCCATTTTATTTAGGTGTATCCATATAAATGGCCCACCCAAAAAGGTTTGCCTCATCACTGAACATAATGTTCTGTGTAAACTGAGGGTCCTGTTCCAATTTTTGTTTTGTCCATTCTGCAAATTCAGCGCGCCAATCTGGCATCAGTCGAGCATCCCTTTGGTGGATGTTAGCTACTCACAAATGGCACTCTTACAAAATCCAGCTGCTGCAGCATCTCAACGAGGAAGACCCAGATTGGCGCGCTGAATTTGCAGAATGGGCAAAACAAAAATTGGAACAGGACCATCAGTTTACACAGAACATCATGTTCAGGATGAAGCAAACTTTTTTGGGTGGGCCATTTATATGGATACACCTAAATAACATGGGAATGGTGACAGTTTTCTTGTGTAGGGTGTCTTGCATTGAAATCTGCTGCAATGACCGGGTACTTCGTTCACCAGACATCAACACAATTTCTATCCGTTCCTCACGTGTTAACCTCTGCGACATGTCAATGGCTGTAAACAAAGAGAAACTTGTTACGTTAAAACCAAGCACACCATTGTTTTTCTTGTGAAATTCTCAATAAGTTTGATGTGTCACATGACCCTCTTCTCATTGGAAAAAATAAAGTTGGATCCAAAATGGCCGACTTCAAAATGGCCGCCATGGTCACCACCCATCTTGAAAAGATCCTCCCATATACTAACGTGCCACAAACAGGAAGTTGATATCACCAACCATTCCCATTCAAAATTGAAGGCATACTGAACCAGGATGGCTACCACAGCATCTTGCAGCGGCATACTATTCCATCCAGTTTGCGTTTAGCTGGACCATCATTTATTTTTCAACAGGACAATGACACCAAACACACCTCCAGGCTGTGTAAGGGCTATTTGATCAAGAAGGAGAGTGATGGGGTGCTATGCCAGATGACCTGGCCTCCACAGTCACCAGACCTGAACCCAATCGAGATGGTTTGGGGTGAGCTGGACCGCAAAAAGGCCAACAAGTGCTAAGCATCTCTGGGAACGCCTTCAAGATTGTTGGAAGACCATTTCCGGTGACTACCTCTTGAAGCTCATCAAGAGAATGCCAAGAGTGTGCAAAGCAGTAATCAAAGCAAAAGGTGGCTACTTTGAAGAACCTAGAATATAAGACATATTTTCAGTTGTTTCACACTTGTTTGCTAATTATACAATTCCACATGTGTTAATTCATAGTTTTGATGCCTTCAGAGTGAATCTACAATTTTCATAGTCATGAAAATAAAGAAAGCTCTTTGAATGAGGTGTGTCCAAACTTTTGGTCTGTACTGTATATATATATATATATATATATATATATATATCTCTCTCTCAAGGGGTGACTGTACTTGAGGGTAATCTGCTGCTAGGATCAACCCCCCCCCAATCTGTCTATATGGGCATGTAGGTCATAAGAAATTGAATAAAATAATAACTTAATATCTGCAATTCGATGTCTTATTCCAGAAAAATCCATGTTTTTCTTATATGTAAATGAGCTGTTTCAGGACTATTGGCCAGACACTGATCTGAATGAGAATCTGCCTCCAGAGCCTATTATACATGAAACGGGAGTTGCACATGTGATGTGTAATGACTGACAGTCTTCTGATCTTACTGAAGAGCAGAGCTGAATTTGTCTCATTACAAACTCATGTGCAGAGCTGTGTCTGACTACAACTAACACCTCTTTAACTTTCATCTCCCACAGTGAGTGTGGGGGGAGAGGTAGCACTGCAGAGCTGATAGTACTGTGAGCAGAGTTACTAGAAGTCTTTATAATGAGACAAAGCTCAGTGAGGAGAGCAGACTGTCAGACATTACATAACTCACGTTAATTAAGTCCCCTTCATTTAAAATAAGCTTTTTCTGGAATAAGACATTGGATCACAGATATCTAGGTATCGCTTTATTCAGCTTCCTATGACCTACATGGCCATATAGGCGGCTTAGGAGGGTTGATCCTACTGACAGATTCCCTTTAATCCAAATATCTTACTTCCTCATATCATATGATATTCACAGGGGTCCAGCAAGCTGGGAGATCCCCAGACTGAAGCTGAATGTTATTACCCTGCGTAATAAACCAGAAAGGTACGCACAGAAACCAACTGGGAGACATTAATCTTGCAGTTCTGGCATGTCACCAATAGCAAATGTATGTGAACAGCTCTCCTGCGTAAGGATTCTGCCAAACTTAGTGATAACTTCTTGGTGTGCCATCTTCTGGTTTACAGCAACGGTATCAACGGTATCCCCACCATCCTCTTGGTTGCCTGGATGCATCGCATATGAAGAAACATACAACATACCCCAAGTGTTATGATGAGTCACCGAAGGAGGAAAAAACAAAATACCAGCTAAGTCCAGAAAAACCAGAGAGGTTGGCAGCTATCGGATTGCAGACCCCTGAACCTATCCACAACAACTAGCAGTAGCCGTGGGGGGTTCCTACGGTGCCCTAGACCCCTCGATCACAGCCGGAGAACTATATAGCCTAAAGACAGAAAGGGGAAAAACTAAACTGCCCCAGAGCAGACCCCAAAGCAATAGGCAGCCCCCAACATATAATGACGGTGAAGCAAGATGAAAACACTAACACAGATAGAAAGATAGGTTGTGCAAATGATGGGGCCCAAGCTAACTACACAGGACAGGATAGGAAAGCTACTGTCTGACATCCGCAAAAACCCTATCAAAATGAGCCAACCGACTGATAGGAAAAACAGGCCCTGAAGTCGCTAGGCTTCAAAAGACTATATCAGCACTCAGGTATATTCTGAAGACAGAGCAAAATATCAACAGATCAGAGACAAAAATGGAGTTCAGCTCACCCCCGGCCGGGGATGGCAGAACTCCCAAAAAAACAAGGCAAAACAAAAACAAAACTGAAGAGTACAAAGAAGAGCAGAAAACTTAGCTTTGAGATGCAGGAATCAGAATGGTCTCCAAGAATCCAGCAGGAAAATCACCAGCCAGGAAGAAGGGCGTCGGCAGCCTTATATTGAGTCCTCAATTCCAGCCACCCAGTCATCATCTAGCTGCCCATGTGTTTGGTAATCAGCCTCACTACCTTCCTTCACCAGAGCAGGGAGTCATCAGACCTCAATGATGAAGGGAAAAATGAACTCACAACACCCAAGGGAGTGAAAAAGAACATTTACAGAGCTAATGGGTGCAAAATTAGAGACGATGGTGTATAAAAGAGGAGCTGAGCTTCAGGGGGGTTTACACACTCACACCGCATACCCTCATATTAGGAAATATACTAATGGAGAAAGTAATGGCATACAGTCATCTTTACGCTGATAATACTGTGGTACGGCATGTACAGGGTCACAGGTGGATCCTGGGAACGAGGATCCCTCAATGGATATCATTAGGCATGGTGGAGAACGTGACTAATACAAAGGCTGGAACTCACTGTAGGCGAACACCGGATCTGACTATTTTCTAGAAATGCGGAGAAAATCCTTTTAAAACGCAGCCCACTCAGAATATGTTACAAGGTGATACCTCAGGGATTACACATTACATTCCTTGTGCAGCTGAATGAATATCATACATTGCCATCTTTAAAGGAGTAGTCTGGCCTAATAAACCCCCTTTTAAATACCCTATGAGGACATTATGCATCATCACTAGACCCAAGACCCTCATTGGACCACCTTCATCAACCAACCAGAGCGGAGAGAGCTTCTTGTCCACAGAAGACCCCATCAGTCTCTGCCGCAAATTCAGCTAGTACATGAGGGTCTCCCTAAAATATGGTTCAGGTGACCATATAAAACCATATAGGTTATCTATGTCTGCCTTTATGATCCCATATTGTAAATGCCCTTATTTAATAGGTTGGCAGTGGCCTTTATCTTTAATGGAGAGAACCACCCTCATGTTCATAAATTGGTAGCAGCATACCTGCTAGGGACTATTTGACACATTACTTAATATTAATCCCCTAGTGACCGGGCCCGGATGGGCCAATTTTATTTTGTTTTCGTCTCTCCTCTTTGCAGCAGCTAAAATATTTTTATTCTAATACTGAAGCGGCTGTAAAGAAAAGACCAACCAAATAACCAGTTAAATGAATCCTCCAGGTTATTATGACCACATGGCTGTGGATACTTAATAGGTGTAGGTTTTTTGTAATAAGTATGTTATAAAATTTATATACGGTAACCGAAAAAAAAAATTCACATTTTGTTCGGGGTGGGGATTTTTGATTTTATTTTTATTTTTTGCAGTGTTTTGTATATCTATATAAACACACACAAACATATGAGGAGGAGCGATACTAAGTGTATCTGTATAAAACACCTGCAAAAAAATAATAAAACTAAAAATCCCCAGCCCAAACAAAATATGAATTTTTTTTTATGTATATGAGGCACATTTTATAACATACATATAACAAAAATAACTACACCTAGTAAGTATCCACAGCCATGTGGTCATATTAACCTGGAGCGTTCATTCAAATGATTATTTGGTTGCTCTTTTATTTTTTTTCTGCAAAGCAAATAAAGAAAACAAAAAAACAAAACCATCCACAACCCCAAATACCAGAGGTGTTTGCACCTCTACTCACAGACAGGGAATGGACATCTCAGCTGCACCTCCTGGATTGGAGGATGTGAATGAGTAGTTCCACCCATCTCACCTAATCTAAAAAAACTAGGCCCATATATTGGATCTATTAACCCTCTCAGCACCTCCTACGGTATATACGGTATATGTAAATGGACACATACATATATACACAAATATTTTGTCCACCAGAGTATGCTAAAAGATCTCTGCAGAACATAATTGTTCTTTGTTAATTTTTTTCTACTGTGACTAGGGCACCTGTATGGCCCCCAGTTACAGGAGGAAAGAGCTAACTATAGTGATAAATGTCCCTGGCTGAGTGGATCTGTCTCTGCTAGGCCGGGCAGAGACCTGGAGATTATGTGATCCCAAAGTCCTACAGGAGTATTGGCAGTGTTCATTATGCACTATGTAGCTGGTGAAATAGAAGACAGAGGCAGTAATAAACTGCTTCTATCTTCTCCACAGGGTGCCTGCTATGTCCGACAGCTGGAAACAGAACCAGCTCGATTGCAGGAGCTTTAACCAAGCGGTGTAAATTTACAATGGCGATGGGACCATGCAACATAAATTTACAACACTTGGTTATCAGGTTAATACAATTTTGTTAAAAAGCTCTAATAGGAACAAAGAAAGCTTTGCGCCGGGTTTTATATGTAGTACCATGTAACAATTTCTGTCAAACATAGCAGAAAGTAGTTTTAAAAGGGTAATCTCCAGTTTGGAGGTTTGACAGCTGGGACCCCCACTGATCCCAAGACCCGGGTCTTTGAAGAGAACCACGTGAATGGAGCGGTGGTTAATAATGCGCACGGCTGCTCAATTCATTCTTAATGGGAGATAGCAGAGAGCTGGGCAAGGCTGGTTTTTGGCACACTGGTTATCAGGATTGATAAGGATCCCAGCGATCAGGAAGGTGCTCCCTATCCCATGCATAGGGGATAACTTTCACTCTTGAGAATATCCCTTTAACATGATTTTTCTGTATTCATCTTTTAGCTAAATGTGAATGGAGTGAACTGGTTCCTCTGAATCACACTTTTCACTCAAAGTATTTGCCAGTGGTAGGAAAACCAAAAGTGTTCTTTTTTACTGTTAAATTTATGCTGCTCCAACGAGTGACAACAAAACAACAAATAACAAGTATAATAGTATAATATGCAGAGTTTTGCCATGGGGCCACAATTACCTCTGCAGGATAACTACAACTGCATAAGCATGAGTGGGAGAGGTTGAATAATTGAGGATGAATGAGCCACACAAGAGCAATATGTTAGGGAATGTGTTTTACAGCTCCTAATGGTTACAGGATATTTTCATTTAGGCCAATGGCCACAAGCTTTCAAAAGAAAATCATGTACCTATTACCGTAGCCACAGAGTGGGTGACATTCCACCTGTGTGAATCTCACAGGACTTCAAAAGTGAAATGATACCCATGGCCACCCTAAACATTCGCATGGCACACATTTTAGAGCCTCCGCTTTTTCCAGTATACCAATGTAAACTATGCAAGTCAGTGATAGTCATATTAAAACAAACAGAAACAATGGCCTGAAACAACCAATTGCAGGGCAGCTTTCAATTTTACAGAACAGTTATAAAAAAGAAAGCTCCGCTCTGATTGGATGCTATGATCAACAAGGACAGCATTTTGTTAGGCCTGTTTCACACATCAGTTTTTCACAATCAGTCAAGATCCGCCGTTTTGTGAAAAAAACGGATCCGCCATTTTGTTTGGCGGATCCGTTTTTTTCCCCATTGACTTGTATTATTGGCGGATTTTGACTGATGGACGTCTGTTGCATCCGTATGTCTGCGGATCCGCCAAAATTTTGGCGTCCGCTGACATCACCGAACGGACCATGCAACGTTTTTTCTCTGGCCGCATCCGCATTTTGTGTTTATCTACAGATTTAACCCGCAATTCCTTCTGGCTGCTGGATGGAGATATCTCTCTCTCCTTCCGATCGACACGCCATACCTGCCGATCGATCAGGATCCCGCGACGCGCCATGCCTGCCGATCCGGATCCCGCGACATCACGCGACCATTCTCCTCACATTGTACTGACACGCGATGCCGCCCGCTCGTTCATGGAGGTACTCAGCTATTTCGCTCCACTCTCTCTGCACGGGTTCCTTTAAAATTTTACCTTCGCCGGATCAGTACATCCGCTGATCCGGTGACACCTGTTCCTGTCAGTCCACCTGCGGATCCGTTTTCTGCTATTTTGGTGGATTTAGGACAGACCTGGAAAACTGATGTGTGAAACAGGCCTTAGCTGCAAGAAATACGGCCCACCATTATGCCCCACGCCATTCCTCCTAAGGATCTGGCCACATCTACATCAGACTTGCTTTCTGTGCTTCATCAAGGGTCCAGAGAAAGCTGACCCCAAGAACAGCTCAATACGCAGCGTTCTTCTTGCCAAAGTACAGTAACCTCTATGGATCCAACATAACATTATGACTTCCGTTATAAACCAACGTCATAGGGCAGATGTGAACACAGTTTACTTACGGTATATGCTAAAATACATGCATCGAGTGCAATCAGGAGAAAGGTAGGATGGGCAAGGGAACCAAGAGAAAATTATCTAGATCTACAAAAAGGACAAGACTAAGGCCATGTGCACACGATGCAGATTTGCTGCGGTTCCACAGCGGATTTTACCGCGCAGAAACGTTGCATATCCGCATTGTAAAGTACAGTAGCCTTAAAATCAATGGAAAAAAAAAAAACGCTGAGCAGACGCTGTGGATTTTTCCGCGCGGTTTTCCAGCGGTACAAAATCCGCAGCATGTTACTTCTTTTGTGCGGTTTTCCATCTCCCCTGTCACCAAATCCGCAGGGGGAAAACCGCGATGGAAAACCGCACAAAAACCGCATGAAAAATGGAAGAAATCCGCAGGAAAAATGCAGGTCATTTGACCTGCGGATTTCTTCCATTCTGCGCGGAAAAATCCGCAGGGCCAAAAAGTACATCTGCACTCAGCCTTAGGGCTCATTCGAGGTCCGATTTTCACATGCAAATATGTCTTTCTCAGGGATAGCACTTTTAACGCCGGGATCACACTAACGTGTGATGTGAGAAATTTGCACGAGTCTCCCGCATCAACACCCGGTGCTAATGCCGGCACTCAGGACCGGAGCTGCGGCTGCATAGAAATACATGCAGCTCCTGTCCTGAGTGCCGGCGGTAGCGGCGGGTGTTGATGCGGGAGACTCATTTGAGTTTCTCGCATCACAAACGGTAGTGTGATCCAGGCCTAACTGTGATAGTCCATGGGGCCATTCACATGACTGTGATTTTCCAAGGGACATATCAAAATCAGCAATGTAAGTCTATGGGCCTGTGGAAAAAAAAAAAATCAGTTCACACTCAGATGACATCCAAGTGTGGTCCAATTTTCACAGACAGAAAAGAAAAGATGGGAAAACTTTCCTTTTTTATTTCTCCACATACAATAAAAATGGGAGACACTCGAACCATACTCTGATAAAACACAGTCTGATCAAAAACATTGGTTCATTTTTAACGTGTTAGAAAACTGGACATCTAAATGAGGCCTAAGGTCGTTTTCACACTGCGCTTGGTCCCACATTCGTTGGTCCCATTGGAGCTTAGATCCGAATCCCTCCCCCTGCGCAAAATGGGATTTGGAGATATGCAATGATGGGGCCATTGACTATAGTAGTGCTAACAGAGCCAACATATTCTCTGCCGTTTATCATTTACTGGAGGCGGAAACTCAGACGTAGTAGACCGTGTTGGCCTCCAGTAGGCGTATACATCCGAAAATTATGCAGGACAGAGAACACATTGACTCTGTCGGCACCATTATAGTCATGGGCCCCGCATACGCCCGGTGGGGGTTCAGATGTAAGCTCTAATGGGACCAACGAACGTGGGATAAAGGGCAGTGTGAAAGCTCTCTGAGACATTTATATATGTCTGCGAGGACAACTACTCAATTAAAATTAAACATTTTGTCTCATTGTTTTATAATAAAATGATTCAGTCATTCTCGTTGCCTATTGTCAGATGTATCTGTGAAAAATACTCCTGTGAATATTATGAAAAAAATAATGATTCTAGCCTGTTATAATAAGGGCAGAACAGGTTGAGGGTTGTATTTAGGCCCCATGGGTTACCTGGCGCCAAGAAGCAATAAACCCGTGGGTCCCTTCCTGTGCGGGGGCACAGAAATACCTGCATACGCCTTAGTCCTCTGGGAGATTTGTTTACTTGGTGTGTACAACCCCTTTGGGCCTGATATCAGTCATAGGCCACAGGTGGGAGGGATGTGCCCACGCTTACGTCTCCAACGCCGTCTGTAACCATTCCAAGTGAATGCCTACTATGCCAACTACTGCCATGAGCAGTAAGATCATAGACTACAGCAGAATTACACAAGAACTGCAGCACAATCATGATGACACTTATGAAGCAGATATTTCGCCTTCCTACTTAAAAAGGACCATTCCTTTCCAGGCGCAATGGCAACAATAATGTCTGTACATTTTTCCCACATTCACATTATCCGTTCCTTTGATTCTCCTTCATTGCACCTTATGAATTAAAACGAGTGCTGGCTACGAGCAAAACCAGATGTTCGGAGCAACCAACAACATTCTTTCCCGTCTGCTTTCTGCTGCACAATTTTATATTGCACCGATTACGGGAATCTTAGATTTTTTCCAATACGATGAATCACAATTTGAATATCCAAAATACACTCAAAATAGTTTTGCACCGTCTGAACACTGGCCGATGACAGCATGATATAAGCACACAAATCCCTAAAGGTTGCTGCATTATGACCTCTATCACCATCACGTAAAGTATTTGGCTCTCACCTGTTTGATCAGCATGTATGTTTTACTCATGATCTTTTCAATACTGGCCAAATCATAGGTGGTGACTTTTTGTCCTTGCTGCCATACACGATATGCCTCAAGGAGCAAGTTTTTGCTGCTCTCCGTGTCATCTAAGAGCTTCCTCTTGCGGCTGGCTCGGTGTGGAGTGTCCTCCATCGGTTGGGGTGGGTGCTGCCCGGGGCCACTGCTACCAGCAGGCAGATGATGTTTAGAACTAATACTCAGTTCTTCTAGTGATAATTCTGGACCCTCAAGTCCTTTATCCTTAAGGATCCTAGCGGTGTCTTTGCGATGCTGGTCCAAATGTTTTTCAGGGTGACACGAGTGTCCATCATGGCCCATTGGTTCTGAAGACTGAGGCTTTCCAGTCTCTTGCACAGTTCTGATTTCTCCAGTTTCCATTGCCTGAGGCGCAGACCCTTGTACGGTCTCTTTTCCCCCATTCTCAGATATTCCTGATACCACCCCTTCACCTAGAACCAGTTTCTTTTTGGGTGCTACATCTTTCCTGTCATCTGATGTAGGCCGGCCAGTGACGTCTGTTGTCATGGAAGCCGCTGACAACGGGCTGGGAACTGGACTTTTGGGATCCTGCAGAAAGACACTTAGTTAGCTACAACTTACAATAATAATAATAATATCAACAGCAAACTACATAAAAGTCAGTAATCACTCAAAATGCGGCACTATGTTAACTCCTTCATCGCCGAGCCTGTTTGCACCTTCACGACCAAGCCAATTTTTACAATTCTGACCAATGTCAATTTATGAGGCTATAACTCTGGAACGCTTCAACAGATCCCACCGATTCTGAGACTGTTTTTTCGTGAAATATTGTATTTCGTGTTAGTGGTAAAATTTCTTCAATAAGACTTGTGTTTATTTGCAACAAAAAAAAAAGGAAATTTGGCAGAAAATTTAGAAATTTTAAAACTTTTAATTGTTATGCCCTTGAATCAGAGCGTTATGTCACAGAAAATAGTTCGTAGACAACATTTCCCACATGTCTACCTTACATCAGCACAATTTTTAAAACATTATTTTTTTTGTTAGGACGTTATAAAGGTTAAAAGTTGACCTGCAATATTTTATTTTTTTAGGGACCACTTCACATTTGAAGTCACTTTGAGGGGTCTATATGACAGAAAATACCCAAAAGTGACACCATTCTAAAAACTTCTCTAAAAAATGTTAGTGTGCTGAGACAATCGTATATATGTGCCCCTGAAATTACAACAGGAGATCACAGCTGTTTTTAAACAATATTTTACTTCAAAAAAAGAATAATTTGATATCAAATGTTGTAATGTCTCTATACTCTTTTGCTTCCTCCCCTGCCCAGGAGCTGTGGTATGATCAGATCATATCCCTGTATGGTCAGACACGGCCATTACACAGTAAATAGCAGGGGCACATATATAAGATTATCTCAGCACAGGAACATTTTATTTAAACACATTCAATTGTGGAACTTATTATTAGAATCTTTAATATAAAAGCAGATGCCGTGTCTATGGAAGCCACAAATGATGGTCAGTCTGCATTGCTTTAAGGATAACACATGCAAGAGCACTTTAAGCAATTTCGAAAATACAGAAAAACTTGAGGTAATTCCGATCCATTTTCTCTCCTTTCGGTGACCCCACCAGCCGCTATCATTTAGTAGTAGCAGTGTGAGAAAAGTGCAATGCCATGTCATCTTGTGTCAGCTCCTCTTCACTTTACAATGATGCCCTCACAGATTGGTGGCTTATCATTAGGATTATACTATGTCTTGAAAGCTGCTGCAGGAAAAATGCATGGCTATTAGGTAGCCTCAATTCCAGGCCCTATCATGACGTGACCCTAACGAGGGTAAAAGTGCATTAATCTTGCAATTTTCACACTGGCCATTGGGTTTTTTTTTTTTTTACACATACTTCCTGTTACTTCAGGAAACAAGGCATTTACATTAGTCACAAAGACGGACTCGCCAATCCTTTGCATGGAAGCATCTAACGAGCGTGCGCAAATGTCAGTGTGCAGGAACGGCAGAGCACGTTCTGCTGCACCATCGGTGGATCCTGTGCTATCAGATGTGTACACAGCTTATTATAATTATTGCAATCCTACCTCTGATAATATGGAGCCCTGCTGGAAACGCTTACTGAAAGGATAGAAAGTTTGGAACCTATTCATCAAACCAATAGCGCCAGAATTCTGGCATAAATTTCTATGAAAATTCACAACTTTTTTGCACAACTTAGAGTTGCGCAAACATTTTGTGAATTTTGGTGGTTTTATGCCAATTTCAGCCACAATATAAACAGAGCTGGGGCTTATTGCGGGAATGGCGGGGGCGTTATGAAACAACTCATTTAATTCATGATGAGCTGTGGTGCTCTCTACGCCAGAAATCTTACTCCAGTCGGTGACAGGAGTAAGATTTCTGGCATAGCGCATGGAGACGCACGCGACTCGTCAGACGCTCCTGATTCATTAAGAGACGTGCGCCACTTAATGAATCAGTCACATCTGACTCCTACATGACCCCTCATCAAAACTGGCGAGAAAATTGCTGGTCTTTATGTAACTGGGCCTAGGAGTCTAAAAACAAAAATATAAAAATATTGTGATATGAATAAAACAAACAAAAATAAAACATTGGCAAAAATACAGGTTACACAAAAACCTGAATTAAATAATAAGTAATTTTCTGATTTAAAAGGTACCTTTAAAAAGGTAGCATGGCTGAGCGGTCTACGGCGCTGGATTAAGGCTCCAGTCTCTTCGGAGGCGTGAGTTCAAATCCCACTGCTGTCAGTATTGTGAGGATATGAAAACCTTTGGGGCTTTTGCTGTCTGCACGCCAAAACACACAGGCTACCATGGGTGAGATATTTTTATTCTGACCATCTAATACTGTTGTTTTTTTTTTATTTTCTAGGGACTATATCATGCCATTTGTGTTCCCACTTATGTGTTATGGCAGTCATTTTCTACATTCATACACTATTTATGACCTCGCCAATTATTGTGGATCTGATGTATTTGTCTTATTCCCATGCCTGCTACTTTTATGTGTATGGATATGCAGTTTTATTGACACCACGTGTCCTTTGCCAAAAGCTATTGCCTAATGTGTAATTTTACATTGTTCTTTATTCTTAATAAATTTTGTATTTTCATGATAATTTGGTTGATACTCCGAGTCTCTTTTAGGATTTATATTCATGTGGAGTTACCAGTGCTATGTATCCTAGTTAATCTTGTACATATAGTTATGAGATATATTGCTATATGATGTTTAAAGTTTGGATGATACTGATACTATTTTTGGCTAAGCTAGCTTATAACGAGGACAGTCTAATGTGTATGGTGACACCGGCTGACTGATCTTTGAGTAAGATGTTCATCAGGCATGTATGATTTCGGACTGCCAATTTGATGATCGTTTTACTGGAGTTAAGCCACCGGCTGACCTGTCAGTCGGCAGCCTACTCAAAGAGAACATGAGTGCTGTGCTGAAGAAGCAACCTGTCTATGGGAGCGTCGTCTGAGATGGCTGCCGGGAGAACAATTAGCAGATGCATGCTTTGGCTGTCCGCCATCTCATCTGTACGGCCGGCTTTAGGGTTTAGCCTTGTACAGCTGGAACAAGACAGAAAGCTTTCTTCCTTCTGGAGGAGAGCCAATAAGCATACAATGATGTGATTAACCAATCTTGTTAGCAGAGCATAGGACTCCACATAGAGGACCAGACACCAAGCAAAAGAAAAAACCCAGCACTTTCTCTTCCTTACCCCAGATAAGTCACTCAGCATGTCCTCCAACACTTTTACGGTAAGAACAAAAGCTCGCTGTGCCAGAACCTGCCGATCCACATCCCGCAAATACTTTCTGCAAACAAAAGAAGTTTTGCTGTGTGCAACATTTACCATTTATATACAAGTGTTATATATAGTAAGGCGGATTTCTTTTTACATACGTGAGGATGAATAATTGACGTATGACATGTTGCCACCACTACTGCATACAATTACATACTTTGTGATCACTAGTAAAGTAAAAATGAATATCAGATTGTGGAAACGCCTTCTTTGCCAGGATTTATACACTATCATAGGTACAAGTTTACCATGAAAACTGGCTCTCGTACACGAAAAACAGACAAATAGATGAGCGCTAACAGCCTGATAAGCACATGAACTGTAGGTTCAAGTCAAGACACCCACAGTTGTTGCTGGGAATTGCGGCCCATGCACCAAGATGTGAATGCAGTCTAAAGGCCCCGTTACACACATCAATGTCCCAGCGATCCCACCAACGATCCGACGTGGATGGGATCGCTGGGACATAGTTAGGTGATCGCTGGTGATCTGTCACATAGACAGACTCACCAGCGATCAGGACCAGCAAGTAAGCTGGCATCCAACGTAAACAGCGGGTATCTAAGAGCCGCGCGGCTCTTATAAACCCGCTGTTTACGTTGCATACCAGCTCCCAGCGTCACTGGTCTCTCGCTGTCACATGCAGCGATGCGCGCTGGCTAGCGGGAGACCAGCGATCAGAAAAAGACCCAGGACGTTCGAGCGCGATCAGCGATACCCGGTGGGGGGGCCGGTCGCTGATCCATGGCACACACAGCGAGATCGCTGGCGAGATTGCTGTGGCGTCACAAAATCAGCGATATCGCTGTGTGTAACGGGGCCTTAACACTGGACTTATTACTGGGCTGGTTTGCTGTCATTTGTGATAAAACACCATCTTATGAGCTGCAGCTCTGATAGTTTTATCACTGATGAGCTCCTGCTGTGTCGTCCTCAATATTCATGAAAACTTTGTTAGCAAAAAGCGATGGGGCAAGCCATCCGATGCTCCAGCTAGTCTCACCATGTCACAGATTGATCGTTTTCTGCCTTTGCACCAGAAAGCTGCCAATAATAGGCGAATGGGACTAGCCGGAGCTAATGAGAGGACTAGAAGAGCTGCAGTGTTCATACAAAGAGCAGTATGACTCCTGTGAAGGTGAGTGGCCAGTTCATTAAACATAGCTTTCAATAAGCGTTGCAAATAATCATAATCAAAATTCTCCAAGACTATTAAGGGGCCTGCAGCTTTTACTAACTTTGGTGCAAACTTTTTTTTTTTTTTTTTAAACCCAGTAAATCCTAATTGAACAAAAAAGCACTCACTACTTCCACCTACACGACCTGGAAGATCATGAAGAGTTTAATGAAGAAGAGCTATGGTTCAATCGCAGCTGGAAATTTACCCAGAAATTCCACTCTGAGAAGGCACTGGGTTAAAAAACAAGATGAAGCTGATTGCATCTGGGAACATTTCCCGGCCATAATGATAAGCTTTAAAAGGGGAAATTATAAAACCAAGATTAATTTTGGTGAGCTAAATAATTTAGGGGCGTTTTATAAAAACTACACTAAAATTGTACGCAGCACAAATATGAGTACCAAAGTAAGAGTTTGGACCCTCCCTATTTTAACCTTTACTACAGTGCGCACCATGGAGTGAAAAACACAATGTGGTATACGCATATGTTAAGTATCTCGCATAAAACTAATGAGTGTGCACGTCTGAATGGGGAAAATGTGTTTGACTAACAGTGAGACTGGTACTTACTTCCCCTGATCAGGGGTCCTCTGTAGCATACACGAGATCTTCAGCAGCGTGTTAGAGTCTTTAAGTTGAGCCAAAACGTGCAAAAGTAGAACAATGGAACGGTTCATATGAGAAGCGAAGCTGCCCGGGCGATCTATCTCATCCACTGGTATCCGCCAGATTCCCTAAAAGTCAGAGAAGTTAGGTGGTTAGATAAGTATGTTACGTATCTGCTATACAGTCAGTAGCAGAATTCTGTAGTGGATAAAACTATAGTAGAGGTCCCTAAAGTCAAGATTTAAAAATCTGATGTCTTAATGCTAGAAGCCAGGTTTTGCCAAGTCCCATGTGACTGACACGCAGACACTTGCAGAGTATCCAAGGCTCAGGAGAAAACACCAGAAGATGCAACAACTACAGGGAGAAATACAGAACTTGTCCTTTCAATTCATGTCATATGGATTGGGCACAAGTAAACCCTTTCAGTGCTGGAGAATAAATGACAAATATTTTTATTATATGAGAGAATTACCTCTTTCATGTAAATAATCACAATGATCACTTGGGGTCCAGAGATCCGTTCAGCTCATCCTCTCTCACTGAATGCTGCAGCTCTCCACTGTCTACATGAGCCCCGTATATAGTGCATTATCTAGCTGTCTCTCCTGATCGTTTGCGGGTTAGTTAGATTGTGCCTAATTAGTAAGCCACCCAAACATCTTGATCGAGCTGGCGTGGGAGGAAGGGGTGTGGGAGGAGGGAGAGGGAGACAATGGGGGATAAAAGACTAGCGTTTACTTATAATTCTCACACTATATTTATGCAGCACCAGATGCAAGGGTGCTACGTCTACACAACAAAATAGGACCAAGTCTGCAGAAGTAGAGGAAAAGACACGTCAGAGATGCAGAGCAGGGGCCATTTGCTGAGATGTTGAATCTTGGAGACCCACGTGGCTTTACTTTATATGTTGGCTAATAAAACCAAAACTAGAACGATCTATGCATGACTAATAATATATACAATTGGATAGAAAAAGTTTGCACACCCCTGTTAAAATGCCAGGTTTTAGTCATGTTTAAAAAAAAAAAAAATCATACCAAGAAGATGAATTTCAGAACTTTTGCCACCTTTAATGTCACCCATAAACTGTACAGATCCATTGAGAAAGAAACCGAAATAATTTTGAGGCGAAAGTAAAAATAACAACATTAAAATAATGCAGCTGCTTAAGTATGGACACCCTCATAAAATTGGGGAAGTGGTTGAACTCATGTTAAATAGTAGTCAGTACACAGCTGCCATCATTTACAGTGATTCTAATTAACCCCTTATCAAGTTTAGCTGTTCTAATAGGAATTTCCTGACATTTTCTTATTGCATTTGACAGCAAAACCCATGGTCCATGTGGAGACATAGGAGTCAGTGGGTGCGCTCATCTGCTGTCCTGGCTGTCTTTAGAAAGGACCATGGCTCATCCCACTGAACGCCCACACTCCTTTCTTGTGGGCAGAATACTACTGAGGGGTGAGGGTAAAACCATGTGGCAATGATTTATTGAACCACCAACAGGCAATAACATATAGAACAGACCCAGCAAGTTCACAAGATGGTGCAAAAAACAGTTTCACCCTTCCACTGGCTCGTGGGCATTGCAGCGGCTGCGACATCAGGCCATCCAGGGGCTTTTACCCCAACCAGTAACACCCCGCTTTTGGAGGGCACCCACAGAGAGCAGATAGCAGCAAGCTTAGGAAGATGACCGAGTGCAGTGAGGTTTGTGGCCAGGTGACCCGATTGTCCCAACATCATTGAAGGTTCAGTGATGGTCAATGGAGCAGAACTGTATTCCTTCAGCTGTGACTGTGGTCCCTTAAGGTGGCATCCTGTAGAGTCTCTTAAATCTGCATTTCTCCTGTTGAAGCCTTGGTTTCCTGGCTGCTGTGCTGTAGAATCTCTCTGCAGAAGGATAGAGGTGTCTTTTTTTACCAACATCTATCCAGGTCATCATCCACAGGTCAGTTTGGAGGTGGAACGAGGTCAACTCTCATTGTTCAAGTATTCAATCAATCTGCATAGTCTGTTCTTCAATGTTTGCAGGTCAACAAGCTGCATGGACTGATACAATGGGTACATATTAGCAAATATCGATTGTTCAAGGACCCTGCATCCCTGTCCTCCAAGGATAGCAGCACAATAAGCTGCAAGAAACATCAATTCAAGAGTCAACATTCAGGATTATATGAACAATGGCTCTAGTCTCCTGACCTGCTGAATAACATGTCTGGCATAATTAAGAATAAACGCTGTGTCTTCACAGTCCGTGCACTGCTTACAACACAGCAAAGGGATCTCAGTGTTGAGCTATCAGTCAGGAGAAAGGTAGAAGGAAATTTCCACTATTAAAAAAATGAAAATGAACGGTCATCAAGAAGTGGCTTAAAGTTGGCCCAACAGTGACATTAACTAGAACTGGATGTCCCTCATAATTTATGAAAAGACAAGTAGAAAATTGGTCTAAGAGGCTACCAAGAGGGCTACAGCGACATTAAAGGAGCTGCAGGAATTTCTGACAATACTGGTTGTTTACTGCATTTGACTATAATATCTCGTATTCTTCATGTCTGGCCCGTTGGGTAGTGTGGCAAGATGGAAGCTTTTCTTACAAAAAAAACAAACATCCAAAGCCGGATATGTTTTGTCAAAACCTACATCAAAGTCTGCCAAAGCATGAGGGAAAACATGTTACGGTCTGATTAGACCAAGGTTGAGCTTTTTGGCTATACTGTAAATCCAAAGGAATGTTTGGCACAAATTCAGCACTTCGCATCACCAAAAGAACACCATACCACAGTGAAGCGTGGAGTGGGCAGCATTTGTTTTGGGGCTGTTTTTTGGCAGCTGGTAACTGGGGTTTTAGCCACTGTGGAGGAAATTATGAACAGTTTTAAATATTATTCAATTTTGCAACAAAACCTTCGGGCCTCAGCCAAAAAGCTGAAGATGAATTTCACTTTTAAGCACAACAACCCAAAACATTCCTCCAAATCAACAAAAGAATGGCCCAGCTACAGCCCAGACCTGAATATAATTGAAATTCTTTGAATTGACCTGAAAAGGGCTGTACACCCGAGATGCCGGCATTACTTGACAGGTTTGGAGTGCCACTGCAAGGAAAAGGAGGCACAGATTGCCAATTCTAGATGAACCATGCTTATAAAACCCAAGTCTGAATAGTGTCACAAATTCACAAAGTACTAAAGCAAAATATTAGCGTAAGGGTGTGCATATTTCTGCAACCCAATTATTTTAATTCTTTATATTTATTGTTCCACTTCAAAATATTTCAGTTCAATTTTCAATTTAAACTTACAGATTATGGGTGACATTAAAAGGTGCAAAAGTTCCGAAATTATTCTTCTTAGAATGATTTTTTTTCCATGACAAAAATCTGGCATTTTATCAGGCGTGTGTATACTTTCTATATCCACTATATATTACATCAGCATCATCTACTTCCCAGCGGTCACCTGGGTCTCAGTCATCCAGGGATTCCTTCAGTCTTATTGACAGAACCTGAATTCTTGAGGAACGCCTAGCAGACATGAGAAGATATGATGTGACAGGACGGTAATGATGAAGCTAGAATGCTTTTTTTATGATGTTGGAACAGTCCTATGCTTTCTTTCATGGCCCGCAGGAGTAATACAAGGCAGAGGAGATGTCAGGTTCTGGATGGCTTCCGGTATTAATGAATTATGTTACTACCAGCCACCGTGACGAGGCAGGAATGAACACATTCCTCATGCACTGGTTTTACCAGAATAGGAGAACTTAGACTACGTTGCTTTCGGGTGCAGCTTTGTTCTCTAAATGTCATCTAGGAATCCAACATACCCACCTACAGCCTACAGGATGGTCATGTCTCCTAGTGCCTTTCAGTACTTGCTAGAAAGTTCTACAAGATGAAATCTGTTGCATGCATTTCCAACTGTATACAAATTCCTTGCCGCTGTCGAAATATTGACATTTCTGGGGGAAAAAAAAAAAATCACTTCTGCACAATCCTCTAATCTCATCGGTAATCTGTACAGGTTTATACCTCTTGTGACCATTTAACTTGCTGGCGGAATACATCATTCTCACACCGTAAATCCGAGCACGGTTACTCGGCTACCTGCGCAATCTTACACTCGAAATGTGCACGACTGGCGAGGAGCTGCGCACACCAGTAGGGGGGAAGGTGGGGGATACGATGGACAGGTTTTGGAATAGGTTTGGCTTTTGCCTGCTGACTGACTTGAAAGGCATCGGTTCCAGACTTTAGGGAGCTAAGACAGTCCAATGCTGCTGAATTATTCATTCTTTTCCTGTGTCTGCGCCCGCAGAGAAAACCAAACAGCAAACACAGGAACCCAGCCAGCCCTGCTACTAGGGGAGGGAAAGGGGGAGAGAGATAAACAGTTACAGCATGAAGACATGAGAACAAGAGAAAGGAGCAGGGAGGAAAGAGGAGGATGCCTCCAAAAGCCAAAACAACAAAAACAGGAAAATATCAATGTGTGCGCCAACAAAAGGGAAAAGTCCACCTTAATGATTACTCCCCCAACCCTCGCTTCCTGCAGTGAGGGGGGTGAAGGCTGAGCCTCTCATTACACAACTTTGCTAAGTCTTAGAAGACCTATTTATAGAGCAAGGGGGAAAGGTATTCAACCAAATGAGGAGACCCCCCTACACATCCACACTCCCAAGCAGAAACTTGTGGAACCAGACGCTTTGTTCACATTCTGAGCCAGTCCTGAACTTTGGGAAGCGGCCACCATAAAGGTGATCTAAGAAACCTTATACCTACAGAAATTGGAATTCCGCACCGTTATTCATATACCTACTGTGGCATATAGAATACCATATGTAAAAGACGCATGGAGTGACCCATACGTGTTCATTCTCCTTAGCGATTATGCACAGGCAATAACACACAGCATCAATATCTGTAATGAAGCGGGAAGAAAAGAGGGGGGAGGCAAGAAGAAGCAGTAACTCACCATCACAGTACAGAAAGGCCCCTCCAGACGCACATCCCTCCCAATGACTTCAGGCCACTCTGGTAGGGTGTGAGTGTGTGCAGCTCAGGCCTGGCACAGCCTAGGAAGCAGCACTGACAGCCTGCCTGGATCTTGCACAGCCTTCCGCTTCACACCCACGCACTCCCCTCTTCCCTCCTGACCCTGCACTAGTCCAGCTTGTCAGTGTGTGTGGATGTGTGTGTATGTGAGCTTCCTCAGCACCACCCAGAGCCTGGAGCAACCAATAACGCACAGCCAGTGTATCCTCCCACATGAACACCCACGCAGCCAGCCACAGAGCTAATGCACCTAGCAAGCTGTGTACATACATGCTGTGTATACAAACAAGTGTCTGTATGTGCTGCCCGCCTGGCACTACATATGCCCTTGGCATGCTGGCCACACACGCTGCCTATGCCTACAGCAGGACAAGTGCTCTCCATGTATATGATGGATGCACACAGCTTGTTAGGGCATTAACTCAGGGACTGTGTATGAAGCAAGCAGCGAACAGGATTTGTAAAGTACGCAGCAATATACAGAATAGTGTATGCAAACATCAGACTACATAATGTAAGCACAAGTAGGTAAATCCACCGTAATCCTATCAGAATGTAACAGATACACCCCAGTCATACAGGCAACATGTGGACCATTACTTCTCTAATATTACAGGGTCATAAATGTCCTAGAATGCTTGCTGGCTGGCATATTAGCTATTATCTGGGCGCCTTCATCATCTGCTTGTGAATCATTTCTTAGCAATAATCTAATTTTCATTTTCTAACCAAAAATAACAACTGATGAGTTGTAATGGGCAACAAAATCAAGGGCCCAAACAGGGCTAACCATTACCTTATCCGTATGCTCATTAGGCAAACAATCATTGCCCAAAACTAGTCCGAGCACTCAAACATTACCCAAACTATAGTGCGTATGATCACCAGGCACCCAAATATTATCCAAGACTAGTCCATATAATCACCGAGCACTTAAACATTACCCAAACTAGTCCATATGATTACCGGGCACCCAACCCTTACACAAACTAGTCTGTATGATCACTGGGCATCAATCCATTACCCAAACTAGTCCATATGATCACCAGGCACCCAAATATTACCCAAAACTAGTCTGTATGATCACCGGGCACCCAAACATTATCCATACTAGTCTGTATGATCAATAGGTACCCAACCATTACCTAAACTTGTCTGTATGATCACTGGGAACCCAACCCTTCCACAAACTAGTCCGTATGATCACAGGGCACCCAACCATTACCAACACTAGTCTGTATGATCACTGGACACCCAACCTTTACCCAAACTAGTCCATACGATCAACAGAAACCCAACTCTATTACCTACACTAGTCCGTATGATCACCCGGAACCCAACCCGTACACAAACTAGTCCGTATGAACACAGGGCACCCAACCATTACCTGCACTAGTCTGTATGATCACTGGGCACCCAACCATTACCCAACCTAGTCCGTATGATCATCAGGCACCCAACCATTACCTAAACTAGTCTGTATGATCACTGTGCAACAAGCTATTACCTAAACTAGTCCGTATGGTCATAAGGCAACTAATCATTATCCAATCTAGTCCATATGATCACTGGGCATCCAACCATTACGCAAACTAGTTCATGTGATCACTACCCACCCAACCACTACCCATATTAGTCTACATCAGGGATGGGGAACCTCAGGCCCCAGGGCCATTTACGGCCCTCGATGACCTTTTATCAGGCCCCCGGGCAGATTTTCAGGGACTGCATTCTTGGGCAGGGAGCTGTATTTTGATTGCCACAAACTCATTAATTTCTTCTTGCTCTGTTAGCACACAAACGCAGTGCTCACTAATGAACACTGAAAGGCATGCAATGAAAGATTACGTCATGACACCAGTGCCAGAGTCAGGATGTAATTTGTGGGCCGAGTTTGTACGGCCCCCGAAGGATGGTATAAATATCCAAATGGCCCTTGGCAGAAAAAAAGATTCCCCACCCCTGGTCTTCATGGTCAGTGAGTATCTGCAAACAAACATTCATGTATTGGCTGTAATTTTGTGTCAAACAGAAGACATACAAGTGCCTCTCATTATATTAGAATATCATCAAAAAGTTCAGTTCTTCAATACAAAAAGTGAAACTCATATATTAGATAGATCACTCTGTTTGTAATGACTCTATTTCAAGTGTTTATTTCTGTTAATGTTGATGATTATGGCTTACAGCCAATGAAAACCCAAAAGTCATTATCTCAGTAAATTAGAATACTTTATAACACCAGCTTGAAAAATGATTTTAAAATCCGAAATGTTGGCCTACTGAAATGTATGTTCAGTAAATGCACTCAGTACTTGGTCGGGGCTCCTTTTGCATCAATTACTGCATCAATGCGGCATGGAGGCGATCAGCCTGTGGCACTGCTGAGGTGTTATGGAAGCCCAGGTTGCTTTGATAGCAGCTCGTCTACATTGTTGGGTCTGGTGTCTCTCATCTTCCTCTTGACAATATCCCATAGATTCTCTATGGGGTTAAGGTCAGGCGAGTTTGCTGGCCAATCAAGCACAGTGATACTGTTGTTTTAAAACCAGGTATTGGCACTTTTGGCAGTGTGGACAGGTGCCAAGTCCTGCTGGAGAATGAAACTTCCATCTGTAAAAAAACATGACAGCAGACGGAAGCATGAAGTGCTCTAAAATTTCCTGGTAGACGGCTGAGCTGACTGGTCTTGATAAAATACAGTGTACCTACACCAGCAGATGACATGGCTCCCCAAACCATCACCGATTGTGGAAACTTCACACTAGACCTCAAGCAGCTTGGATTGTCTGTCTCTCCACTTTTCCTTCAGAGTCTGGGACCTTGATTTCCAAATGAAATGCAAATTTTACTTTCATCTGAAAACAACACCTTGGACCACTGAGCAACAGTCCAGTTCTTTTTCTCCTTGGCCCAGGTAAGACACTTTTGGCATTGTCTATTGTTCATGAGTGGCCTGACAGAATGAATGTGACACTTGTAGCCCATGTCCTGGAAACAACTGTGTGTGGTGGCTCTTGAAGCAATGACTCCAGCAGCAGTCCACTCCTTGTGAATCTCCCCCAAATTTTTGAATGGTGTTTTCTTAACAATCCTTTCAAGGCTATGGTTATCCCGGTTGCTTGTGCACCTACCACACTTTTACCTTCCGCTCAACTTTTCCATTAATATGCTTGGATACAGCACTCTGTGAACAGCCAGCTTCTTTAGCAATGAGCTTTTATGGAGTATGTCAATGACTGTCTTCTGGACATCTGTCAAGTCAGCAGTCTTCCCCATGATTGTGGAGCCTACTAAAACAGACAAAGGGACCTTTTTAAATGCTTAGGAAGCCTTTGCAGGTGTTTTTTTATAATTATTCTAATGTACTGAGATAATGACTTTTGGGTTTTCATTGCCTGTAAGCCATAATCTTCGACATTAACAGAAATAAATACTTGAAATAGATCACTTTGTTTGCAATGTCTCTATATAATGTATGAGTTTCACTTTTTGTATTGACAAACTGAAATAAATTAACTTTTTGATGATATTCTAATTACCGTGAGAAGCACTTGTACATGATATGTCAGCACACTGCCATTAATGAATTCCCCCTTTGTACGTAAAGAATGTGAGGTATTGAGTTGATGTTTGTAATCATATAGTGTACAAGTCATCCAACCACAGAAGGTGACCTCAAGGATGGACCCTACAAACCTAAATGTACTTCTCCATGTGAGATACTCTACAGTTAAAGCGACAATACTCATTTTTCAACAGAAACTAATTTGTTAAACTTGAATTAGCTGACAATCTAATGTATATGTGTGTCCTAGAAGTTCCTGCTATCCATTGTATCCATCAAGAGACGTTCAGTCAGCAGATTACTAATACCTGTCACACAGAGTGCAGCCAAATTGGTTAATTTAGCACTTTCTACTAAGACGACGAGGATATCATGGCAAAGTGATATTGTTTTGTGGTAACGAATCAAGATTTGATTGAGTGTTTTACTCTCGGTTATCGGCCATTAAAGGTTAGGTGACACCGACAAAAAAGACTACAGCCAATTTACTCAAGCCAAATGTGGATGTTAACCGCTGGTCATTTAAATCCAAGCCAATCGGTGGTTGTCTACTAGCTATTCTATACATGCTAATAGCAATTCTGTGTGTCCAGAATGATCGTAAATATGATTTTTCTGAGCTAATAGAACACCATATTATCTGCAGCATGTCATCTGTTTACACGGGACTATGAGCTGCCGATAATGACGATTTTTAAATTAAATGCTTGGGCCCGTCAAAAAGCAAGCTGCACTCGCCAAATTTAGCAGGGTTGGCCGGCTATCTGATCTGTATGGGGTCAGCCATGGCCCGGCGGCTGCTGACTCTGCTCTCCCCATTGTTCACCTCATCACCCGAACATTCATGGTCATCAAGAGAGGATGCTGTTGGTGTAACAAGCATTTGGTCATATCTAGAGCGGAGTCCATACACCTTGTTCTCTTTCTTGCTTGCACTCTGTTGGGGCATTTATCTGATTAGAGGAAAAACATTATTCAGACGTTCCTCTGACACAGCCATTCACATTAACGAGGCAAACGGAGTCAAAAATATGAATGAAACTTTAAACTAAGTTATCATTCTGGCAGAGTCCGTCTTATTAGCTAGACACAACAGTGTGGTAGGCTGCATTGTGAACTCTGACTAAAGGTATGTTCAGGCAAACCCTTTTTCAGTTTTGTGTACTTTCCGTGTGGAAAATGGACAGCACACAGACTGGATGGGCTGGTTCCTTTGGCCTACTGTTCAAAAGGACTTAAGGTGTATGTGACAAAAAAAATTGCAGCAATGTCAGATCTGTTTGCCAGACCAAACTAGTGCACATTAATTGCAGAGAACGCATATTCATGTCTGTCTGGCAGACATGCAAACAGAAGTGCACATGGAGCCAATGGTGTCAATAATTTGCGGATGTGACTCACCTGAGTGTAGGGCCGCCTGATGGACTTGTAGCCTTATGGCCCCCATAAACATTAGAGTAATGTTGGCCATTCCTGCCAATGTAGACGAGTTTGGCTGACGGTTTATTGTATATACAGATGACAATCCTTTCGGGGTCGGGGAATGGTCGGGGAAGATGTTGAGTCCGTGTGTACGATTTTTGGCTGCTAATCCCATTGTTCTCCTGAGATAGGACACCTGCCGGCAGCTTTCTCATACAGAACTCAGCTGAGCAAGTGCTCCTGTGTATGGGCGAGTCGGCTGAATCATCGACTGAAGCATTGTTAGGCCGACAGCCGTCTAATGTGCAGGCTTTAAGCACCTTAATTGGCATCTTCTACAAATCCAACATTTATAGTAAGATAACTGGCTTAAAAGCCGAAATACCAACATATTTCACCAATACAGACTGTATACATTATTAAATAGATCTCTTTGACCTGATGAGAGTGGTATATTTACTTTGAAAAACAGAAGTCACAATATCGATGGAATCCTTTGTGAACGTTTCCCTGCCTGATGTTAAATGTTCATTTCAAAATTGCAGATAATACATCTATTCTAGCATGGATTCTTAATGTAAGACTAAAGGTCTATTCAATGATGCATGCCGTTCTGGTAGCAACACATTAATAGCACAATTTATAGAAAGCAAAGATATGATAGGATGATTTCATTAGCAGAAAAAAGTGCAGGTAAATACTGGCATCACCTACTGTTGTCTGTATGATCACCAATTGATTATAACATACAAAGTATGTACAGGTATTCACACCCTCCTGGACACTGCACTGCATCACCTGCAACACCTTACAAAATGATTCTAAGGGGAACAATACTTGCCAGGTAGCTACATTATTCAGACTGTGATAATTTGCTTTCTCGTTTTAAAGAGGCGCTCAAGAAAAATGTTATTCTCTAAAGTCCTCACTAGTTTCCAGTGCCGCTCTGGTCCTCTTCGGACCCCTGTGACTTCAATTTCGACGTAGAAGATGCAGGATAGGAAAAAAGTGGTCAAAGTTTCACAGAACTCCTTCCTCAGGAAAAAACCACCTGGTTTTCTCCTGAGGAAGGAGTTCTGTGAAACTTCGAAACGCGTCGAATAAAGACCACTGTAATAATAACTGTTCATAGTGATTCGCAGCGCGGATTGTCTGACCACTTTTTTCCTATCCAGCATCTTCTACGTCGGTCCCTCGAGGATCTGTGGTTTCTGCAGCAGCGAATCCTCCATGCTTATTACAAGCTCCATCTGGTGAGTGTATTATTTTTAAATTGATATACCTTCACTGGATAATGCACTATTGGGCTATTTCTCTCCAATAGTATCCCTTCAATTTCGACTTGTCAGATCACACAGGGGTTTGTATGTGAACCAGAAGTCACTTTTACAATGTAAGACTATGAGACACAAAACGACACTCCATTACATTACAATATGACTTCCAGTTCAAACATAAACCCCAGTTGATTCAGCGAGTAGGAAATTATGTCATGTAAGTTAGAAGAGGACCAGAGCAGTGCTAAAAACCAGGGAAGACGGAGATCGGTAGATATCTTAATGCACTTACACCACACACCTATTTAGACCGGTTTAGGGAATACACATTTTCTTTGGAGTGCTTCTTTAAGTCACTTTTGCATTTAGCAGCAATGCACTTCTTCATACAAAGTGACAGGGACATCGTCAGTCCTATCCCACCCACAGTCCGCCTATATGTACCTGTGCTGTAAGTCAGCCACTGAACCACAGCTACTACTATGCTCTTTCATAAGGTTACAATTATGGCGAGTGAGCTATTAATGCCAAGCACAGACTGATGGCACAACTACCAGGCCAGACGCTGAATCGCTAGCTGCCCCATTATCTGAAATTCCAGTAAACATTGTGGGCACATTATAATGGGACTATTGTTGCTCTGGTGTCTATTAGATCTCACTATCACAATATGTCAGCAGTAACTGAGCCTAATGTGCTCCTGAAATGCAATATGATATTGCACCATGCATGACTCCACAGACACAAAAACTCTTCTTGTTAGATTACTACAGATTTTTGTGAACACTGATGTCAATACCTTTCTTTTTTTTTATTTAAAGTATCATTCCTCTTGAAAGGTTCTTCGTCTACTATAAAGGTAAAGTGCCGCAATTTTGGGCACCCCTGGTCAAAATGACTTATTTTGAACAGTTAAGATATTTGAAGATGAAATGATCTCTAAAAGGACGAAAGTTAAAGATGACACATTTCCTTTGTATTCTAGGCAAAAAAAATATTTTGATATTTTTTATATTTTAGAAATTACAAAAACAAAATTGGCTGATGCAAGAGTTTGGGCACCCTTGGAGATTTATGTGCTCAGATAACCTTGACCAAGGTTTCAGACATTAATTACCCAGTTAGGGTTATGGCTTATTGACTATCATCGTTAGGGAAGGCCAGGCGATGCAAATTTCCCCACTTTATAAAAGCAGCTGCCTAGCACTCGGAAAATAAAAATGGTGAAGGTCCACAAAGCAGGAGATAGCTGTAAGAAGATAGCAAAGCGTTTTCAACTTGCCCTTTCCTCAGTTCGCAATGTAATTAAGAAATGTCAGTTAACAGGAACAGTGGAGGTCAAGATAAGGTCTGGAAGACAAAGCTAAATTTCAGTGAGAGTTGCTCGTAGGATTGCTAGAGAGGTAAATAAACCCCCCCCACTTGACTGCCAAAGACCTTCAGAAACATTTAGCAGACTCTGGCGTTGTGGCACATTGTTCTACTGTTCAGAGAAACCTGCAAAACTAAGGCAGAGTCAGCAGAATAAAACCTCTCCTGCATCCTCACCATAAAATTCAGTGTCAGAAGAATGCTAAACAAGCCTGATGCATTTTGAAACAAGTCCTCTGGACCGATGAGGTTAAAATAGAACTCTGGCCACAATGATCAAAGTTATGGAGAAGAAGAATGGATTCAATGAAACGTCAACAAATTCTTGATGCAATCGTAACACCATTTGTAAAAAAAAAAAAAAAAGCTGTAGTTGAAAAGAGCATGACTTCTATAAAAGGATAATGATCCTAAACACACGTCAAAATCCGTAATAGTCTACCTCAAAAGACGCAAGCGGAAAATTTTACAATGTCCTTCATAGTCACCTCATCTGAACATCATTGAAAATCTGTGGCTATACCTCAAAATAACAGTGCATGCAAGACGACCCAGGAATCTCACAGAACAGTAAGATTTTTCCAAAGGAAAATGGATGAAAATCCCTCAAACAAAAATTGAATGATTCTTGGCTGGCTACAAAAGGAGTTTCCAAGCTGTGATACTTTCAAAAGGGGGTGCTACTAGGTACTGAACATGCAGGATACTCAAACTTTGCCTCAGTCCATTTTCCTTTTAGTAATTTTTAAAATATAAAAGGTGAAACTTTCACATGCCAATACAGTGGTTAGCGTGACTCGGTGACTATGATGAGTGGTCTAGTTACTGACATCACCGCTTATCACAGTCACCAGGTCTCAAGAAGTGCAGTGGGACCCAGATTGGCTCCATAGGGATCGTCATAGAATACTTTGGAACTGCGTGGGAAATTTTTGTTTTCTAAAAAATTGGTGAATGAGAAACAGTGTCTTGTCTTTATTTCTACCTTTTAATGCTTTTAAGGTTTCCATTTGTGGACTACGGCGGATTCGCAGGACTGTGTCGGATCTGCATGGGTTTGTTTGTTTTATTTAAATAAATTGGTGAACCAGGGAAAGTGTTAGGGAGTGTTTTTTCAAATAAAATTTATTTTTCTGCCTCAGAGTTTTTTTCCTTACTGGGTTAGTAATGGGGGTGTCTGATAAACACCTTTCCACTACTAGCACCAGTGCTTGACAGCTGATGTGATTTTTGACAATTCACAGCTGACATCAACCTCAACTACCATTACTCCAATTGCTACCACACCAAGGCAATCGGGAAGTGTTAGACAAAGTGCCAGAATTGGCACATCTAATCTGATGCACCACTTCTGGGGCCGCTGTGGGCTTGTATTTTTTAGGTTGGGAAGGGCCCAATAACCAAGGAGGGGGAGACACCATTTTTTTTCATTTATTATCAAGTTTATAATATGTGGGGGGGCTTGAGAAATTATATATCTGCAGGATATCTATGTATTCTATTTATCTATATGGGGTTATTGGACAATATGGGGAATCTAGGTGGTTCAACATGACAAAAATTACTTTTTAAGAGCTGCTAAGTTAGTTATGAGATATGCTCTTCAGTGACCCTGTTGAATAATATTTTTAGGGGAAATGGTGGTGGTGGGCAATAATGTGCGACTCTTCTCTGTCCACTTCTATGAGAATAGTAATGCAGAAAACCAAGCGGAAGCACACATTATACCATCGGCTCCCATAGAAGTGGACAGAGCAGGGTCATACATTTCTAAGGGATCAGTGGTGTAATGTGTGACCCCCCCCTCCGTCTACTTCTATGGGAGAAGTGGCGTAATGTGTGGCCCCGCTACATCCACTAATTACTGCTCCCCTAGAAGTAGACGGTGCAGGATCACACATTACATACATTAGATTCTGCGTATCTAATCCCATCCTGTGTGATACACTCTGCTGAGCTCAATATCTAATCCCATCATGTGATAAACAACACTTAGCCCTGTATCTAATCCCACCGTGTGTTACTGTAAGAATATCTAATAGCACATGTGATACACTTCACGTATCTAACCCCAGCTTATCATACAGCGAGCAGCACCTAACAGAATCGGTGCTGCCGGCCATCCTCGGTGACACTGTACTCATCAGTATTACTTTGCAGTTGCCAACAAAATAGCTCCTCACTGTGATCCTAAACTTCATCCTCTCTTATCCTTTTGCAAAAACCCAGAAGGGGAATCACATGTGTGATCAGATCTAACCCACATTTACTGCAGTCGTAATGTGAGCTAGTTGTACACTAGGTTTTCATGGCAAAGTTCAACAGATGCTCCCTCTAGTTTTTAGAATTGGAATTACCAAACCTTTTCAAATTATTTTTCATATTTTACTTCATTAAAGCCAAATTATATATATTTTTTTAAATTAAAACATTAATACTTTACATTTTTTCAATTGTTTAATTTTTTATTTTATTATGGAACCTCCCCTTTAAGGAAGATGTCAATTGAATAGCTAGTATTAAAGGGAACCTGTCATGTAAAATAACGCTTGGGATAATCAGCAGGTTAATAGTGTTCTGACACTGTGCGGCGCCCACACCGAGTGCCTCGGTGCCGGGAAGACATTCATTTTATTCCCCCCAACAGCCTCTCTCTTTCAGTCACAGGGGTGGGGCTGGCACAATTTCAGATACTGCTCAATATAAAGAAAGTGATGGCTGTAACCACGCAACTGGCACTGACTGACAGCAGGCTCAGGATTATAACTAGGGATGACTGAATAGCTTTGGAGAAGAGCTTATCCGAATAGCTATTCTCTCATCCCTAATCATAACCCCATATCTGCAGGTTAACAGCGTTATTTTACTTGACAGGTTCCCTTTAAACAGCTGACGTGATATCGCAAAGTGAGCACACCTGCGCCATCAGGTCTAAGACTTCTACTCAATAAGGTACGAAGTTTATATCTATCACAAGATTTCAATATACAAAGTATTAAACAACTTCTAAGGGAATCTGATGTGGGGTATTGGGCACCACGTGTGAGAGTAGCATGATGTAGGGGCAGAGAACCTGATACCAGCAATATACAACTTACTGCACTGCTTTCTGCAGTTTTAATAAAATCATTATTTCATCTGCTGCAGATCTAGAAGTTCTCTGAATGCTGAGCTATGCATAACCCAGCACACACCACTCACTGGCAGCTTTCTGTGTACACTGCATAGGCAGAAAGTAGTCAATCAGTGGTGGGGGGTGTCGTTATACAGAGCTCATAACTACAGAGGACTACATGCCAATAGATTTACTAGTCCTCTAGTGATAATCTACTGCTGATAAAACTTTGATTTTGTCAAACCTACAGCAACCAGACCCATAACATCACATTGCTGGAATCAGAGTATCTGCATCTACATCATGTTATTCTCAGGTTAATTGGCAAAAATCTGATCACAGATTAACTTTAAAGAGGATCTTTCATCAGTGTTAGCATGTCAATCTAGTCAAATCATGGAAAAATGGCTGCAAAGCGGAATAAAACGTAGTTATTATTATATTTATTTCTCCACCCTGTTGAAGCAATAGTAGCTTGGAAAATTTAGGCTATAATTTATAATAAACCCAACTGGGTTTTACCAGAGATTTTTTCAGGGTGCGTGTACTTCTTCCCGGTATGAGGATCAACAATTATATGCAGGCGGCAAGATGAATGAGACTTCCCTCACAACGCACAAAATAATTTAGAACAGGCTTTCTTGTGTGTGACAATCGGATCTCCTTACTGAGCTCACTGCATAGCTGTCTGTGATTACAAGTAGAGTTGAGCGAATTTGTTCGGATTCGGTTGCCAAATCTGAACTTGGCATATTTGTGCCATATGGGTGCCCTATTCATGCCAAATGTATGTTTGAAGATAGGTTCCGAACATACTGCGATTAATGAAAAGACAAACTCCCAATCTTGCTGTAAACGTTAGAAATGTAAGGCACGTAGTGTTTTTTGATCAAAAAGCATAAAAGCAATCCACATCAAAGTGTACCTAAATATGGATGGTCCCTATCATTATCATGTATGGTTCCTATCACTATCATTTGAACTAGGAAAGTGAAAAGGAAACCAGCATGCAATTAAAACCTTGTGTGGAAAAGATGGGTGGGTAAGGGAGCCGCGACCCAGACAGGGCCAACCCCTATATGTGCTTAAAAAAATAGGGCTTGAAATTTCCAATACAAATAAGGCCTAGCTTGGCACATGGAGAGGTAGGACATTAGTGATAGGGACCACCCATATTTATGTACACCTTTAGAAATTTAATGACTTTTGTCCTCTTTGATCAAAAAACGCTAACTAAGTGAGAGGACCCTATTTTTTCTTTTAGCGAGTAGATTTTTCATTTCATGTCTTACAATGAATGGAGAAAGCCTGTTCTAAGCTGTTGTAGGGGGTGTGTTCTTTTTTCCTGTGTGTGTAGCTATCTTATGATTGGCCAATCTCATGCAAGGGAAGAACTGCACGCCCTGAGACAAAAATCTCTGGTAACGGCCAGTGGAACTATAACATAAATTTTAACCTAAACTTCACAAGTAGACATCTCTGCAAAGATGAGGAGAAAGTAGTAAAAACTAGGCTTTATTCACTATTTCATGATGTGGCCAGTGTAACTTTCTTTAACTGTAGAACAGGCCTGTAGAAAGGTCAGCAGACATAAAACTGCCGGAGCTTGAAGTTTGCCTGTACTCTACTCACTTGATTATTATTGCTTGCTATGAAACAATAAAGAAAATTTTCCCATGATGTGGTGAGTGCCATCATCTTCACTTCTACTACTTGGGACATTAATTGACTTTTTGTATAAATGACAGAGCCACACGGATTATCATGGCAGCTAGCGGCATGTATGGATTATACCTGTGTACATCATTGTGAATTTATGGGAGGAAGCTAAAACTTATTTCACCACACACGTGGGATTTTGTTAGTTCATCAGGTGATTGCCAGACTGTTTAGATATGCCAATTATTGAGAATCTAGTAATCCCTGGTAGTCATGTTCTCCAAAATGCACAGAGGTACTGATCAAAAACGTTGAGACTAAAAAAAGGAAAGTGGAATTAGTGTATAGAAAAGTAAAATTACAATTTTTTTTTTGTTAAGACAGTATGTACTACTATGATTTCATTTCCGCCACATGCCTCTTATCCCGGTTCTGTACCAAAGTTTGCTACATGAACTCGCAATATTACACAGGACATAGAATGAAACCTCTTTGAATATCTATATACAATGCCTACAAGTAGTATTCAACCCCCTGCAGATTTAGCAGGTTTACACATTCGGAATTAACTTGGCATTGTGACATTTGGACTGTAGATCAGCCTGGAAGTGTGAAATGCACTGCAGCAAAAAAGAATGTTATTTCTTTGTTTAATTTTTTTTTAAATTGTGAAAAGTTTATTCAGAGGGTCATTTATTATTCAACCCCTCAAACCACCAGAATTCTGTTTGGTTCCCCTAAAGTATTAAGTAGTATTTCAGGCACAAAGAACAATGAGCTTCACATGTTTGGATTAATTATCTCTTTTTCCAGCCTTTTCTGACTATTTAAGACCCTCCCCAAACTTGTGAACAGCACTCATACATGGTCAACATGGGAAAGACAAAGGAGCATTCCAAGGCCATCAGAGACAAGATCGTGGAGGGTCACAAGGCTGGCAAGGGGTACAAAACCCTTTCCAAGGAGTTGGGCCTACCTGTCTCAACTGTTGGGAGCATCATCCGGAAGTGGAAGGCTTATGGAACTACTGTTAGCCTTCCACGGCCTGGACAGCCTTTGAAAGTTTCCTCCCGTGCCGAGGCCAGGCTTGTCCGAAGAGTCAAGGCTAACCCAAGGACAACAAGGAAGGAGCTCCGGGAAGATCTCATGGCAGTGGGGACATTGGTTTCAGTCAATACCATAAGTAACGTACTCCACCGCAATGGTCTCCGTTCCAGACGAGCCCGTAATGTACCTTTACTTTCAAAGCGTCATGTCAAGGCTCGTCTACAGTTTGCTCATGATCACTTGGAGGACTCTGAGACAGACTGGTTCAAGGTTCTCTGGTCTGATGAGACCAAGATCGAGATCTTTGGTGCCAACCACACACGTGACGTTTGGAGACTGGATGGCACTGCATACGACCCCAAGAATACCATCCCTACAGTCAAGCATGGTGGTGGCAGCATCATGCTGTGGGGCCGTTTCTCAGCCAAGGGGCCTGGCCATCTGGTCCGCATCCATGGGAAGATGGATAGCACGGCCTACCTGGAGATTTTGGCCAAGAACCTCTGCTCCTCCATCAAGGATCTTAAGATGGGTCGTCATTTCATCTTCCAACAAGACAACGACCCAAAGCACACAGCCAAGAAAACCAAGGCCTGGTTCAAGAGGGAAAAAATCAAGGTGTTGGAGTGGCCTAGTCAGTCTCCTGACCTTAACCCAATTGAAAACTTGTGGAAGGAGCTCAAGATTAAAGTCCACATGAGACACCCAAAGAACCTAGATAACTTGGAGAAGATCTGCATGGAGGAGTGGGCCAAGATAACTCCAGAGACCTGTGCCGGCCTGATCAGGTCTTATAAAAGACGATTATTAGCTGTAATTGCAAACAAGGGTTATTCCACAAAATATTAAACCTAGGGGTTGAATAATAATTGACCCACACTTTTGTTTAAAATTTATTAAAATTTAACTGAGCAACATAACTTTTTGGTTTGTAAGATTTATGCATCTGTTAATAAATCCTGCTCTTGTGTGAAGTTTGAAGGCTCTAACTTATTTGCATCTTATCAAACCTGCTAAATCTGCAGGGGGTTGAATACTACTTGTAGGCACTGTATATATAATCGTCTTATGTCTGTCTGTCACCGAAATCGCGCGGCGCTGATTGGTCGCAGCCGCCACCAATCAGCGACAGGCGCAGCTGTTTGTAACGGTAAGCGACCAATCAGCGGCAGGCGCAGTCGGGCGCAGGGCTCTGTAAAAAAAAAAAAAAAAAAGAGAATTAAAAAAAAAAAAAAGAAAAGGTTATACTCACCTTCCGATGGCCTGCGAACTCCACTCCACGCGCCCGGCCTCGTGGTCCCAGTAATGCATTGCGCCTTAGACCGGAGATGACGTCACTCTCGCAAGAGCGCAACGTCATCAGCGGTGTTTCACGCAAAACATTACTGGGACCGCGAGGTCGGGTGCGTGGAGTGGAGATTGCGGGCCGTCGGAAGGTGAGTATATAACTATTTTTTATTTTAACAGAGACCATGCATACCAGGAAAGGGGGGTGTCGGAACCATGCATACCAGGAAAGGGGGGTGACGGGACCTTGCATACCAGGAAAGGGGGGTGAGGGGGACCACTCACACCAGGAAAGGGGGGTGAGGGGACCATACATAACAGCAAAAGGGGGTGAGGGGACCATGCATACCAGCAAAGGGGGGTGAGGGTGACCATGCATACCAGCAAAGGGGGGTGAGGGTGACCATGCATACCAGGATAGGGGGGTGAGGGTGACCATGCATACCAGGATTGGGGGGTGAGAGGACCATGCATATCAGGATTGGTGGGTGAGAGGACCATGCATACCAGGATAGGGGGGAGGGATACTATGCATATCAGGACTGGGGGGTGAGAGGACCATGCATATTAGGATTGGGGGGTGAATTATTGCATTATTATTAAAACTTCATAAATAAACTACATACATATTCTAGAATACCCGATGCATTAGAATCGGGCCACCATCTAGTAATGTTAATGATGAGCGAGTATACTCGTTGCTTGGGTTTTCCCGAGCATTCTCGGGTGTCCTCCGAGTATTTTGGCGTGCTCGGAGATTTAGTTTTCGTCGCCTCAGATGCATGCTGTGCGACTGCTAGACAGCCTGAATACATGTGTGGAATGCCTGTTTGTTAGGGAATTCCCACATGTATTCAGCCTGTCTGCAAGTCGCAAATCATGCAGCTGAGACGACGAAAACTAAATCTCCGAGCACAGCAAAATACTCGGAAATCACCCGAGCATGCTCGGGGACATCCGAGCAACAATAATGCTTCTCGCTTATCACTAGTTAATATCAAAAAAAGTTCCAGCAGATTGAAGATTACAGCGACTGCTCAAGTTGTGGCACTTCCCATTACCTAGCCAAGCATTGGTTTCCTGGGTAGGTGACCACCAATCTACCCATGTAGCTTCATGTACTGCACCGGTTACAGGAATCTCTAATACTACATTGCTGGCCATTTATTGTCAAAGCACGTTCCTCACAATCCAGCAGCATGAAAATACTGACGGAAGCTTCAAAATTCAAGGTACAGAAAACGTGTTGTAAAATAAACCAGAAGATTAGTAAATTGTGTGCCAACCCTGATCTGAGAGGGAATGCTGAGAAGGAGAAAAAGTACAGTACTTCCTTCCACATTACAGCATCTTACATGTGATTTGTAATCTAGATATAGAGTAATTTTATGAATACATTTAGAATCATAGAATCATAGAATCATAGAATCGTAGAGTTGGAAGGGACCTCCTGGGCCATCTGGTCCAACCCCCTGCTCAAAGCAGGATTCGCTAAATCATCCCAGTCAGATGTCTGTCCAGCCTCTGTTTGAAGACTTCCATTGAAGGAGAACTCACCACTTCTCGTGGCAGCCTGTTCCACTCATTGATCACTCTAACTGTCAAAAAGTTTTTTCTAATATCTAATCTGTGTCTCCTCCCATTCAGTTTCATCCCATTGCTTCTAGTCTTTCCTTGTGCAAATGAGAATAAAGTTGATCCTTCTACAATGTGACAGCCCTTTAGATATTTGTAGACAGCTATTAAGTCTCCTCTCAGTCTTCTCTTTTGCAAACTAAACATTCCCAAATCCTGCAACCTTTCCTCATAAGACAGGGTTTGCAGACCGGTCACCATTCTGGTCGCTCTTTTCTGAACTTGCTCCAGTTTGTTGATGTCTTTTTTAAAATGTGGTGCCCAAAACTGGACACAATATTCCAGATGAGGTCTGACCAAAGAGGAGTAGAGGGAAATAATGACTTCACGTGATCTAGACTGTATGCTTCTGTTAATACATCCTAGAATTGCATTTGCCTTTTTTGCTGCTGCATCACACTGTTGACTCATATTCAGTCTGTGATCTATTAGTATACCCAAGTCTTTTTCACATGTGCTGTCACTTAGCCCTATTCCTCCCATTCTATATATGCTTTTTCCATTTTTATTGCCCAGATGTAGTACTTTGCATTTCTCCCTGTTAAAAACCATTCTGTTAGTTGCTGCCCACTTCTCCAGTTTATTTAAATCTTTTTGAATCCTCTCTCTCTCTTCTCTAGTATTAGCTATCCCTCCTAGCTTTGTGTCATCAGCAAATTTAATCAGTTTACCCTCAATTCCTTCATCTAAATCGTTGATAAAGATGTTGAACAATACAGGGCCCAGGACAGAGCCCTGTGGTACCCCACTTGAGACATTCTTCCAACTGGATGTGCAGCCATTTACGACCACTCTTTGGGTCCGATCACTAAGCCAGTTATGAATCCACCTAACAGTTGCCTTGTCCATTCCATACTTAATCATTTTTTCAATAAGGATTGTATGAGAGACTTTGTCAAATGCTTTGCTGAAGTCAAGATATACTATATCTACAGCATTTCCTTGATCCACCCAATCAGTGATACCGTCATAGAAGGAAATTAAGTTAGTCTGACATGACTTATTAGTTACAAACCCATGCTGACTCTGCTTAATCACTTCATTCTTATCCAGGTATTGACATACATGTTGTTTAATAATTTGTTCAAAGATCTTTCCTGGTATAGAAGTCAGACTCACCGGCCTATAGTTACCTGGGTCCACCTTCTTCCCCTTTTTGAAGATAGGAACAACATTTGCTCTTCTCCAGTCTTCTGGCACTTCTCCTGTTCTCCAAGAATTTTCAAAGATTATAGAGAGGGGTTCAAAAATTTCTTCTGCTATCTCCTTCAGTACTCTGGGGTGTAATTCATCTGGACCTGGAGACTTGAATTCATTTAGGCTAGCTAAGTGTTTCCTCACTATCTTTCTGTTTATAGATATCCTGGATTCTTCTATTCCCTTAATAGGACAGTGAATAACAGTTGATGTTACATTTCCTTTCTGAGAGAAAACAGATGCAAAATAGGAATTTAAAAGTTCAGCCTTCTCAACATCCTGTCTTACCATTTCATCATTTTCATCCTGTAAAAATCCTATAGCATCTTTGACTTTTCTTTTACTTTTGACATATCCCCAAAATCCTTTAGTTATTTCATTGCTAACTTGGTATGCTGAGATATAGCTGGGCTTAAGTCGGGAGCTGTGCACAGTTTTGCTGGTTATTATCTGAAACAGTCAGCAATCTTGATTTAAGGGGGTTGTCCGATAAAAATAAGATATCACCTATCCCACAGGAAGGATGACGACTTGTGGATAAATAGAGATCTGGCACCGATCGGCAATAAGAGGTACTTTATCCATGTTAGAATGGACTGGTAGTGAGTTTTCTCAACATCTGCGCCATTCTTTCCCTACGGGGCTGGGCTCGGCTTTTTTCGTCGGCCCCACAGAGAATGAATAAACATATTGGCTGTTCATCAGCACTGCGATATAAAGCCTAATGGGGGCTTAAAAGGTCCCTTTGGCTCATATGAAAACACCAACGCAAGACCTGTCAGAGATTTTGCATTGGGGTCCACCAGCTCCAAGTTACACCAATGGCTTCCAGCATCTCATAACTATCTTCTGACTGGAGACCAAACTTCTAGGTTGCCAACCTGTGCTACGTGTTTGGTATGTCTATTTCAGTATGTCTTGGCAGTAGGAGGAAATTGGAGAACCCAGAGGAAACCCAAAAAGGGAAATCATACAAATTCCTTGCAGGTGTTGTCCTTGACCACTGAGCCAACAAGTGATATATTGTCAATACATTACCCTATGAAAATCTGTGTGAAAGTATGTGCTGATATGGCCATAGAAGGCCATGCAAAGGTTTGCAAAAGGGCCTGCTATCATTCAATTTTGGGACCCATCCACAACTTGGTGGAAAGTATGAACAGACTTTGTGGATTTGTGCATGGGAAAACCACCACAGATTCTTCCTTTTACTCGTATAGCAAAGAAAAACCAGACTTTCACTGTACCTGGTGCCATCACCAATACAGCAGGTGTTAGAGGACAGAAGTTGGTGTCTGCTCTTATGGCATCAGCTTTACATAATCCTAGTCTAAAATGTGTTATAATAAAGCGATCCCTGAAATCAAAAAGTAAATAAAATACAGTTAAGACGTATTAGCAGGTTTCCACTCCAATATTTAAGCCGTCATACTGAAGATCCCAATGCAGACATATGCTCCAGACAAAAACAAATTCACTCTCAATAAAATCGACAACAGAAGGCTTTTACTAAAGCCAACATCTTCGAAGCATTTCCAGGGCTGATAAAACGTATCCACTGTGTGGCTGAGTGAGCACAATTTCTTAGGAACGTGAAACTTCTTGCCAAACACACGAGGCAGACTTTCCCTAAAAGGACAGGGGGTTCTTACCAAGTAAGGCTTTGTTCACATCGGTAATTTAGTCAGATATGACAGCAAGAAAACCTCTGCAATATTCCTGCCCAGAAATGATAGAAACCACCACTGAAATACAAGATACCCTATGAGTCAATCAGAAGAGAAATAAGGTTATTGCGTAGTGTCGCAATGTGGATGAGTCTTATCTGGTTTTCTTGTGTTGCTTCTCTTTACTTAGGAGAATCCTGATAGCAATTCCCTAATGATGAGAATTAAAGGGGTTGTGTCCACCTTTGGGAAAAATTTCAATTATTTTTTCTAAGTCTACAGTACAGATCAAAAGTTTGGACACACCTTCTCATTCAAAGAGTTTTCTTTATTTTCATGACTATGAAAATTGTAGATTCACTATGAAGGCATCAAAACTATGAATTAACACATGTGGAATTATATAATTAACAAAAAAGTGTGAAACAACTGAAAATATGTCTTATGTTCTAGGTTCTTCAAAGTAGCCACCTTTAGCTTTGATTACTGCTTTGCACACTCTTGGCATTCTCTTGATGAGCTTCAAGAGGTAGTCACCGCAAATGGTTTTCACTTCACAGGTGTGCCCTGTCAGGTTTAATAAGTGGGATTTCTTGCCTTATAAATAGGGTTGGGACCATCAGTTGTGTTGTGCAGAAGTCTGGCGGATACACAGCTGATAGTCCTACTGAATAGACTGTTAGAATTTGTATTATGGCAAGAAAAAAGCAGCTAAGAAAAACGAGTGGCCATCATTACTTTAAGAAATGAAGGTCAGTCAGTCCGAAAAATTGGGAAAACTTTGAGAGTGTCCCCAAGTGCAGTGGCAAAAACCATCAAGCGCTACAAAGAAACTGGCTCACATGAGGACCGCCCCAGGAAAGTAAGACCAAGAGTCACCTCTGCTGCGGAGGATAAGTTCATCCGAGTCACCAGCCTCAGAAATCGCAGGTTAACAGCAGCTCAGATTAGAGACCAGGTCAATGCCACACAGAGTTCTAGCAGCAGACACATCTCTACAACAACTGTTAAGAGGAGACTTTGTGCAGCAGGCTTTCATGGTAAAATAGCTGCTAGGAAACCACTGCTAAGGACAGGCAACAAGCAGAAGAGACTTGTTTGGGCTAAGGAACACAAGGAATGGACATTAGACCAGTGGAAATCTGTGCTTTGGTCTGATGAGTCCAAATTTGAGATCTTTGGCTCCAACTATCGTGTCTTTGTGCGACGCAGAAAAGGTGAACGGATGGACTCTACATACCTGGTTCCCACTGTGATTAATGGTGTAGGAGGTGTGTTGGTGTGGGGGTGTTTTGCTGATGACAATGTTGGGGAGTTATTAAAAATTGAAGGCATACTGAACCAGCATGGCTACCACAGCATCTTGCAGTGGCATGCTATTCCATCCAGTTTGCGTTTAGTTGGACCATCATTTATTTTTCAACAGGACAATGACCCCAAACACAGCTCCAGGCTGTGTAAGGGCTATTTGACCAAGAAGGAGAGTGATGGGATGCTACGCCAGATGACCTGGCCTCCACAGTCACCAGACCTGAACCCAATCGAGATGGTTTGGGGTGACCTGGGCCGCAGAGTGAAGGCAAAAGGGCATCAAGTGCTAAGCACCTCTGGGAACTCCTTCAAGACTGTTGGAAGACCATTTCCGGTGACTACTTCTTGAAGCTCATCAAGAGAATGCCAAGAGAGTGTGCAAAGCAGTAATCAAAGAAAAAAGGTGGCTACTTTGAAGAACCTAGAATATAAGACATATTTTCGGTTGTTTCACACTTTTTTGTTAATTATATAATTCCACATGTGTTAATTCATAGTTTTGATGCCTTCAGAGTGAATCTACAATTTTCATAGTCATGAAAATAAAGAAAACTCTTTGAATGAGGTGTGTCCAAACTTTTGGTCTGTACTGTATGTTCACATGTCCAGTAGTCATGCTTTAGAATGGATCCAGCCGCAATCTGTTGTGCAACTTTTTAGTCTGTTTTTCAAAAACTAATCTCTGCTGGATCCATTCTTTTTACCATTTTAGTCTATTGACAACGGATCCGTTAATTAGCCATCTGGAGTTCACCAATTTCTAACGGATCCGTTTGTTTGCTTGCTGGATCCGTTAGAAATGTAAGACAACAGATGGTTAATCGATGGATCTGTTGTCAGTTCAGAGTTGGGTGGAATAAAGGCAATTCTGGCAGCCAAATAGGAAAGGGTTTGTAGCAGGGACGTAGAATACAACCAGCAGCGAAATTCTAGAACCAGTGGAAACGGCTGGCTGAGTCCTGCTTCAACGCTGCTTTACAACGAATTGCCAGGGAGGCAGCGCTGACAAAACTCTAGCAAATCATGTGACTCACACACATAATAATATAAGGCTGATGGGGGAACCGGAGGAGGTGAAAGGGAAAGATCGTGAAAATTTCTTGGAAAAGTGGCTCCAGGACACCTTTGGTAAAAGAGGCCCTCAGTCCTTTGCTTGCAGTGAAGAGAGCTTATAGGATCCCTACAAGACCCGGGCCAGCGACGATTAGCCTGGGGAAAACAACGCCACCAAAACTTGCCACCCACTAATTAGCAGATTACGACTGCAGTTATAAAACAGATTTTTGGCATATTAAAAAAATGTGTAAACCACTAAATTGGGCTTGTTAGGAAGGGATCAATAAATACATGGTGGCGGTCTGTGGTTTCGGGAAGGGGGGGTGGGTTAGGGAAGCTGACAGGTTCCCTTTAACTGGCGATCTGCAAGTGAGCTCAGTCTGATGATCCAATGGAAGAGTTTGTAACTCCTATATTTGTCTTTTTTTTTTTTTTTTAGTTTCTCCCATTTGATTTATGACCGCAGACTACATCAAGATTGCATGTCGAGGGAAACAAAGAGACTGTACAGAACACAACGAGGGCATGATTTGTGTGCCCACCGAGCCAGCAGAGAGTACCGGGACTGCCAAAGCAGCCAGCATAGAGTACCGGGGCTGGCAACGCAGCCAGCAGAGTACCGGGACTACCAACGAAGCCAGCATAGAGTATCGGGGCTGGCAACGTAGCCAGCAGAGAGTACCGGGACTACCAACGCAGCCAGCAGAGAGTACCGGGACTGCCAACGCAGCCAGCAGAGAGTACCGGGACTGCCAACGCAGCCAGCAGAGAGTACCGGGACTACCAACGAAGCCAGCAGAGAGTACCGGGACTACCAACGAAGCCAGCAGAGAGTACCGGGAGTTCCAACGCAGCCAGCAGAGAGTACCGGGACTGCCAACGCAGCCAGCAGAGAGAACCGGGGCTACAAACGCAGCCAGCAGAGTACCGGGACTGCCAACGCAGCCAGCAGAGAGTACCGGGGCTGCCAAAGCAGCCAGCAGAGAGTACCGGGGCTGCCAAAGCAGCTAGCAGAGAGTACCGGGACTGCCAAAGCAGCCAGCAGAGTGTACCGGGACTGCCAAAGCAGCCAGCAGAGAGTACCGGGACCGCCAACGCAGCCAGCAGAGCTGAGAATGACAGCGGACTAGACATACTGCGCAATACAAGAAAAGCAGAATATACATAAAAGGCTCACAACTATAGGATGAAGAGTGACATTGCTGGGATCTAGGTTTCTTGCTTACACATCCACCCATTATAGCATGGTAGTGGCTAATTAGAAGCACATGTAGGGTTTCCTCCTGCCACACTGCCGCCTCCCAAGTTGACCATCTGGTTTACCTCTATCTAAAGTGCAGACAGCGCAGAGAAATCCAGATAACTTCAGAAGCATGATAATGCAATACTAGCTACATTTCATGGGACTGCCGACATTCTCACGGTTTTGGTAGCCAGTTATCACACAGATGACTTGTGCACACACTTGCATCCTTCCCACCCATGACGATACACATAACTTACGTTGAAGAAATTAGTCTTGTTCCTCTCGTAGAAGAGCCCCTGTGCTGGCATGTGCTTCAGCTGCTGCCACGGGATACTGCTGCCTAGCAACACGTCTCTGGCCCACTGTAAGTTCTGTGGAGACAACAGGCAGGATGAAGCAGGGATGCTGCTGTGGGTATATGCTGCGCACACATATAGATCAGTGGAAGGCTCCAGCTAGTGACACCAAACATTAGCAGGTATGACTAATACGGTACCAAGTTATGTGAAGAAGGCGACCGGTCAGAGGTGCCGGACAATGAGTCAGACGTTAGGAGACTAAAGAAAACTCCCTGGTGTATTCTTCCAAGTCATCTAATTAATGAAATCATCCCCTGAGAAATGGAGGGGGCCACGATACACATCACACGCACTTTTGCAGCATAGTGGGTGACTATACTCTGCTCCACAGGAGGAGGAGACCAATGTAGTCACCTGCTGGCGGCTGCGCTTATTGCCAAGCAACTGGCCAACCTGGAGGACCCCTGTCCGAAATAATCATTAGGAAGGCTAAACATGCGTGCACTTAGCGCACACGGCCATAGGTTACTAAGCATAATCACTGCATGCTGAAGAGAAGGGCTACAACCCCGTTACAATGTGTCACCGTCTCAAGATCTTTGCTGGTTACGTGAATTCCATGGTTTACATGCAGAGGCTACAAAGTTGTACCTAGCTACGATCACTCACATTATTTGTATCCTCTAAATCACTCTTGTGTTGTGCTAATTTCATACAATTAAATACAAACACATGGGCCATGCACATAGTGAACAAGTCTGTAGGACAGTGTTCACACCACCAAAAGACTAAAACACAGAAAAACACAGTAAAACAAATGTATAAAAATACTCTGTTGTAAAGAAGTAACAGTAAACAGCAAGTGCCAGTAAAAAGATGATAAAAAACAGGTTATTTGGTTGATACATTTTTTGCAAAAAATGTATATCAAGCCGCTCTACCAAACGTCAAGGTAACCCATCAGGGCAGTCCCTAACTGATGTATTTAAAAACCTGACCATGTGTATGGTTCCTATATTAGCAGGATTCAGACAGGTAATGTCCGATGTGGACACGCTGCCTCCCTTGTGGGCCATGCACATAAAGGCCTTTAGTTTCCTACAATGTATTAGTGGAAGTAGAATTTACCAGCCTAGAGTTTGAGCTGTCTAGTTTCAGGCGGTGTCAGCTATAGTTCTGCCTTCGGCGTGTGTTTCTGACTCTGGTATATCCTGATTTGTCCTGCTGTGATCCCTGACTTGTCACGTGTCTGTTTATTCCCTCTGACTGTCCCGATTCAGTGTTTCCCTGTAAGTTTGTTGACTCCCTGGTTTTGACTTGGCTTGCATTCGGACTTGCTTCTGTCTTTTCCGCTTCCGACCATTGCTGATCCCCTGGCTTGTTTCTGACCACGTGTACTGCTGTGACCTCTGTCTCTTCTGCTCCTGACTACTTCTGACTCAGCTCGTCTGACAACTCTTTCGCCACCTGGTGGCACTTGTGCTGCTGCTTAGTGTTGCTACGCTGTGTGTGCAACCTCTCTTCCCTCACCAGCACCCCCTGGTGGAGGTTGCGCTATACTGCACTGCAGTAGCATAACAGGGCTACTCTTATCCCAAGCACCCATTCTCATACCCTATACTTCTCACGACACTCTAGATCACGTTCACGGGTTATTATGATGTGGGATATGGCACTGAAAAGGGAAAAAAAGTTTTCACTGCAATGTGGTGGGCAATATTTGAAAATGTGAATGTCGCCTTACAGAAGCTGGACATGAAGAGTGATACAATTTTATCCACTTCCTCCATAATACTGGTCCACATTTATTAAAGGTGGCATATTTAACGCCAAATCTTTTGTGCACTTCGACCCCAGCACTCCATATTTATAAAGTAGAACAACGTAATGATACATTTTTAGGCATAGTACTACACTTCTTAATGCTAGATATGAGACCAATATGTCAAATGTTGCAGAAGTTTGTGCAAGTTGTGACTTTTTAATGTATGTTAATTGGCAAGCTTCCCAATGTTAGAAGAGAACTGGAGCCTAATGTGTCAAATGTTACACGTTAAGGTAGAATAAAACATTGATTCATTTCACTTCTCCATGTCCGACAAGGGAATGTCACAATTTTCGCAAACGCAATAATACATGTTCCTCTATGTCTGTGTAAAGATTTTCAATCTCTAGATGTAGATAAGAATGTTACCATTAACTGACAACTTGGAAATGTTGAGGAATTGACATATAAAATATATTAAGATAAAAGGACAAGGAAAACCTATTTAATTACAGAATGCATGCCATGCATGAATGATAGGTACTGGAACAGTCAATTGGGACAGTCAGATCTTCCTTTTCTTTCTATTTGAAAGGGGTTGTCCAGGGCTTTTATATTGATAGCCTATCCATAGGATAGGTCATTAACATCAGATCAGGGTATCAAGGTTGGGGGGGCGACGCCAGACACCCCCGCCGGATGTGCTGAGTTGCGGAGTCAACAGAATAGTGGCCGCGGCCAGGTACTGCACATCTGGCCCCCTATTCGAATCAATAGGGGGCTGATATGCAGTACCTGACTGCATCCATTATGCAGTTGCAATGTACTGTACAACTCTGCAGTTCCGGCTGGCACCAGGAACAGCTGAAGGGCAAACATCTGAAAACATATGAAAGAGACAAAGTAAGCAGCCAAGGTGTCTCATTAGTTTATGCTGCCTTCGGGTATGTTGTGTAGTAAGACTGGTGACAGATTCCCTTTAAATATGTCTTCTAATCTGTGTTTCCACTGGCTGAACTCAATGATATGTCTCACACTAGTCTACGGCCTCTAGCATCTACCTAAATTTTGTGATTCTGATGTCCCTTTGCCATGCATTCCTACATCTTCCCACCATCTCGGGAAGAGGCGTTGCACACTGTCCTTGTGGCTGGGGATGTGTTCCTGTTAACAAAACAAACCAGTGTCAAATAATAAACTGTGTACAGTATGTCGGCCAAAGCATTTGTACAGCAAACATCCAGACAAACCACTCTGAGCCCACAAAGAAATAATGCTGCATGATTGCCTGCAACTAAGACACATGCAAGCTGCCAGCCAAACTGTGAGGCGTTGTAGATCAGGGCTCCCGTGTCTCCTTATTTCCTCATCCCAGTGGGGCTATGGTGGCGGTTCAGCTTTCCCTAAATCACATCAACAAAGTTCTCAATAAGCACTGGGAACAGAAGGGTCTAACATGTGAAGATAAAATTGTAAAAACAAGCACCAAACCCTCACCAAATGATAGAAGATGGAATTCTCAGTAAAGGGTAATCATGGATTTATTTCTTTTCTTTTCAGATTAGATAGAAATGTCAGTAAAGTGAGAGCAAGCAGGACCAGATTTATACAGATGAAACCAATGGGGACACACACTCTGACTCCTTAATGCTTGCCATAAACAAATTGATTTTAGATGTAAAAACCAGGAACGTAAAAAATGCCAATTATCACCCTCAATCCTTCAGCAAATGTCAGTGTAAATGAGGATCAAGCTCTCTGGATTTCAACATTCCTGATCGTATATTGTGCTATCATGCAAGTTCATGATTACGGGGCCCTACAGCTATAGTAAATATTATATATACAGTGCCTACAAGTAGTATTCAACCCCCTGCAGATTTAGCAGGTTTACACATTGGGAATTAACTTGGCATTGTGACATTTAGACTGTAGATCAGCCTGGAAGTGTGAAATGCACTGCAGCAAAAAAGAATGTTATTTCTTTGTTTAATTTTTTTTTAAATTGTGAAAAGTTTATTCAGAGGGTCATTTATTATTCAACCCCTCAAACCACCAGATTTCTGTTTGGTTCCCCTAAAGTATTAAGAAGTATTTCAGGCACAAAGAACAATGAGCTTCACATGTTTGGATTAATTATCTCTTTTTCCAGCCTTTTCTGACTATTTAAGACCCTCCCCAAACTTGTGAACAGCACTCATACATGGTCAACATGGGAAAGACAAAGGAGCATTCCAAGGCCATCAGAGACAAGATCGTGGAGGGTCACAAGGCTTGCAAGGGGTACAAAACCCTTTCCAAGGAGTTGGGCCTACCTGTCTCCACTGTTGGGAGCATCATCCGGAAGTGGAAGGCTTATGGAACTACTGTTAGCCTTCCACAGCTTGGACAGCCTTTGAAAGTTTCCTCCCGTGCCGAGGCCAGGCTTGTCTGAAGAGTCAAGGCTAACCCAAGGACAACAAGGAAGGAGCTCCGGGAAGATCTCATGGCAGTGGGGACATTGGTTTCAGTCAATACCATAAGTAACGTACTCCACCGCAATGGTCTCCATTCCAGACGAGCCTGTAAGGTACCTTTACTTTCAAAGCGTCATGTCAAGGCTCGTCTACAGTTTGCTCATGATCACTTGGAGGACTCTGAGACAGACTGGTTCAAGGTTCTCTGGTCTGATGAGACCAAGATCGAGAGCTTTGGTGCCAACCACACACGTGACGTTTTGAGACTGGATGGCACTGCATACGACCCCAAGAATACCATCCCTACAGTCAAGCATCGTGGTGGCAGCATCATGCTGTGGGGCTGTTTCTCAGCCAAGGGGCCTGGCCATCTGGTCCGCATCCATGGGAAGATGGATAGCACGGCCTACCTGGAGATTTTGGCCAAGAACCTCCGCTCCTCCATCAAGGATCTTAAGATGGGTCGTCATTTCATCTTCCAACAAGACAACGACCCAAAGCACACAGACAAGAAAACCAAGGCCTGGTTCAAGAGGCAAAAAATCAAGGTGTTGGAGTGGCCTAGTCAGTCTCCTGACCTTAACCCAATTGAAAACTTGTGGAAGGAGCTCAAGATTAAAGTCCACATGAGACACCCAAAGAACCTAGATAACTTGGAGAAGATCTGCATGGAGGAGTGGGCCAAGATAACTCCAGAGACCTGTGCCGGCCTGATCAGGTCTTATAAAAGACGATTATTAGCTGTAATTGCAAACAAGGGTTATTCCACAAAAAATTAAACCTAGGGGTTGAATAATAATTGACCCACACTTTTACGTTTAAAATTTATTAAAATTTAACTGAGCAACATAACTTTTTGGTTTGTAAGATTTATGCATCTGTTAATAAATCCTGCTCTTGTGTGAAGTTTGAAGGCTCTAACTTATTTGCATCTTATCAAACCTGCTAAATCTGCAGGGGGTTGAATACTACTTGTAGGCACTGTATGTGTGTGTATATATATATATATATATATATATATATATATATATACACACACACACACACACACACACATACCGTATACTGTACACACACACATATACATTATATATACATACACACATATTATATTATATATCAAATTACAGGCTGATCCAACTTCAGTGGAAATGCCTCATGACAAGGAAAAGATGCTCAGTATTGTGTGTGGCCTCCATGTACCTGTATGACCTCCCTACTGTACAATGCCTGGGCATGCTCCTGATGAGGCAGCAGCTGTTCTCCTCAGGGATCTCCTCCCAGACCTGGACTAAAGCATCTGCCAACTCCTGGACAGTCTGTGGTGCAATGTGACGTTGGTGGATGGAGCGAGACATGATGTCCCAGACGTGCTCAATCAGATTCAGGTCTGGGGAACGGTCGGGCCAGTCCATAGCTTCAATGCCTTCATCTTGCAGGAACTGCTGACACACTCCAGCCACATGAGGGCTGGCATTGTCCTGCATTAGGAGGAACCCAGGGCCAACCGCACCAGCATATGGTCTCACAAAGGGTCTGAGGATCTTATCTCGGTACCTAATGGCAGTCAGGCTACCTCTGGCGAGCACATGGAGGGCTGTGCGGCCCTCCAAAGAAATGCCACCCCACACCATTACTGACCCACTGCCAAACTGGTCATGCTGAAGGATGTTGCAGGCAGCAGATCGCTCTCCACGGCGCCTCCAGACTCTGTCACGTCTGTCACATGTGCTCAGTGTGAACCTGCTGTCATCTGTGAAGAGCACAGGGGGCCAGTGGCTAATTTGCCAATCCTGGTAATCTGTGGCAAATGCCAACTGTCCTGCACGGTGTTGGGCTGTGAGCACAACTCCCCATCTGTGGACGTCGGGCACTCAGACCATTCTCATGGAGTCGGTTTCTAACCGTTTGTGCATACATATGCACATTTGTGGCCTGCTGGAGGTCATTTTGCAGGGCTCTGGCAGTGCTCCTCCTGTTCCTCCTTGCACAAAGGTGGAGGTAGCGGTCCTGCTGTTGGGTTGTTGCCCTCCTACGGCCCCCTTCTCGTCTCCTGGTGTACTGGCCTGTCTCCTGGTAGCGCCTCCAGCCTCTGGACACTACGCTGACAGACACAGCAAACCTTCTTGCCACAGCTCGCATTGATGTGCCATCCTGGATGAGCTGCACTACCTGAGCCACTTGTGTGGGTTGTAGAGTCGTCTCATGTTACTACGAGTGTGAAAGCACAACCAACATTCCAAAGTGACCAAAACATCAGCCAGAAAGCACTGGTCGTCCCCATATGCAGAACCACTCCTTTATTGAGGGTGTCTTGATAATTGCCAATAATCTCCATCTGTTGTCTATTCCATTTGCACAACAGCATGTGAAATTGATTGTCAATCAGTCTTGCTTCCTAAGTGGACAGTTTGATTTCACAGAATTTTGATTTACTTGGAGTTATATTCTGTTGTTTAAGTGTTCCCATTATTTTTTGAGCAGTGTGTGTGTGTACATATATATATATATATATATATAAAACTGTAGACTATATCCCAACAGCTATGATTTATATAACAAAATAACTGTAATATGTATGCCAACAGCTACAGTAAGAGAAATGATTATTTGATCCCTTCCTGATTTTGTAAGTTTGCCCACTGACAAAGACATGAACAGTAAGAGTAGGTTAGTTTTAACACTGAGAGATAGAATACCAAAAATAAAATCCAGAAAATCACATTGTATAAATTCTATAAATTTATTTGCATTTTGCAGTGAGAAATAAGTACTGTACTAACCAGTAAGAGTTCTGGCTACTACAGTCCAGTTAACTGCTCCTAATCAATTCGTTACCTGCATTAAAGACAGCTGTCTTACATAGTCAGCTTTATAAAAGACTCCTGTCCACAGACTCAAGTAATCAGTCAGACTCTAACCTTTACATGGACAAGACCATAGACCTGCCCAAAGCTGGAATGGGCTACAAAACCATAAGACGCTGGGTGAGAAGGAGACAACTGTTGGTGCAATAGTAAGAAAATGGAAGAAATTCAAAATGACTATCAATCAACATAGATCTGGGTCACCATGCAAAATCTCACCTCGTGGGCTATCCTTGATCACGAGGAAGGTGAGAGATCAGCCTAAAACTACACGGGGGGGGGGACTTGTTAAAGATCTCAAGGCAGCTGGGACCACAGTCACCAAGAAAACATTGGTAACACATTACGCCGTAAAGATTTAAAATCCTGCAGTGCCCACAAGGTCACCCTGCTCAAGGAGGCACATGTGCAGGCATGTCTGAAGTTTACCACTGAACACCTGGATGATTCTGTGAGTGATTTGGAGAATGTGCATTGGTCAGATGAGACAAAAATTGAGCTCTTTGGCATTAACTCAAATCACCGTGTTTGGAGGAAGAGAAATGCTGCCTATAAACCAAAAAACACTATCCCCACTGTCATGCACGGAGTTGGAAACATTATGTTTTGGGGGTGTTTCTCTGCTAAGGGCACAGGACTACTTCACTACATCAATGGGAGAATGGATGGAGCCATGTACCGTAAAATCCTGAGTGACAACCTCCTTCTCTCCGCCAGGACATTAAAAATGGATCATGGCTGGGTCTTCCAGCAAGACAATGACCCAAAACATACAGCCAAGGCAACAATGGAGTGGCTCAAAAACAAGCACATTAAGGTCATGGAGTGGCCTAGCCAGTCTCCAGACCTTAGTCCCATAGAAGACTTATGGAGGGAGATGAAGCTCCAAGTTGCCAGGCGACAGCCTCAAAATCTTAATGATTTAGAGATGATCTACAAAGAGGAGTGGACCAAAATTCCTCCTGACATGCGCGCAAACCTCATCATCAACTACAGAAAACGTCTGACTGCTGTGCATGCCAATAAGGGTTTTGCCACCAAGTATTAAGTTTTGTTTGACAGAGGGATCAAATAATTATTTCTCACTGCAAAATGAAAATAAATGTATTTAATTTATACAATGTGATTTTCTGGATTTTATTTTTGATATTCTCTCAATATTAAAATTAACCTACCCTTAAAATTATAGACTGTTCATGTCTTTGTCAGTGGGCAAACTTACAAAATCAGCAAGGGATCAAATAATTATTTAATTCACTGTATATCCTGTGTGCATAATTATTGGGCAATTAGTATTTTTGATGATTACTTTTATTGTTAAACAACTACAGTATTGTCAATCAGTCCAAACGGTTAAACCTGAATATTTCAGAAAGTAAAAATTAGGTTTTGGCTTTCTTAGGAGAATATTTCTGTGTGCAGAATTACTGGGTAACTATTAGTGTGCAGAATAATTATGCATCTGAATGAAAAACAAATTTTCCCATCTCACTTGTTTATTTTTATCTGTTAAAGTGAGAATGATATCCAAACAACTCAAAATGTGGAAAAATACATTAAAAAAATATAAAATAAATATCGGTGACCAATATTACCACCCTTCTTTTCAATATCAGTCAAAAGCCATCCATCTATGGAGTCTGTAAGTTTTTTAATCTGCTAGCAATGAACTTTTTGGGCAGCACTAACCACAACCTGCCAGACACTGATCAGAGAGGTGTCTGTATCCCGTCTCCATAAATCTCACGTTGAAGATGACCACACAAGTTCTCAATGGGGTTTAGGTCAGGTGAGGAAGGGAGTCAAATGTCATTGTTCTTTCATCTTTAAGGCCTTTACTGACAAACAAAGCAGTGGAGAACTTCAATGCACATGATGAAGCATTGCCCTGCCTGAAAATTATGGTTTTCTTGAAAGATGCAGATATTTTCCTGTCCCACCGCTTGAAGAAAGTGTCTTCTGAAAACTGGAAGTAGGTTCAAGCTTTGATTTTGAATCCATCTTCAACCTAAAAAGGTCCATCTATTCATCTTTAATAATACCAGCCAGTAGTGAAGATACCGAGGGGGCAGAGGGTGCGGTCGAACCAGGTTCCCCGTTCTGAGAGGCCCACTCGGAGCTACGCTACTTTTAACTATATCAGCATGCGCACCACGCATACAGTTAAACTGTGCGGCAGAGCAGGGAAACACGATCCCCCTTCACTGCCGCAATGAGGCCCCTGAGGGGGGGGGGAACCGGTGCCCCCAGCAAGTTTAACTGTATTGGCATCTTCCGAGTGCCGATACAGTTGAAAGCCGTGATGGAGGAGGGAGAGTCAGCGACTTTATGCTGTAAAGACCATGCGGGGGATCAGGGGATGAATTATACTGTAAGGACCATGGGGGGATGCATTATACTGAAAGGAACATAGAAGGATGCATTACACAGTAAGGACCATGGGGGGATGCATTATATTGTATGGACCATAGGGAGATGCATTATACTGAATGGACCATGGAGGCATGCATTATACTGTATGGACCATGGGGGTTGCATTATACATTATGGACCATGGTGGGATGCATTATGCTGTATGGACCATGGGGGGATGTATTATACTGTATGGAGCATGAGGGGATGTATTATACTGTATGGACTATGAGGGGGATGCATTATGCCGTGAGGACTATGGGTGGATGCATTATACTGTAAGAACTATGTGGGGACGCATTATGCTGTGAGGACCATGGGGGGATGCATTATATTGTATGGTCCATGGGAGGATGCAATATACTGTATGGGCTATGACATGCATTATGCTGTATGGATGGAGGTTTATGTGGGGGCTATTAAAATATTTGATGGCTTACGTGGGAGCCTTTCAACTGTATGCAAGTGATTATACAATGTGAAGGTTTGTGCGGGGTCCATCATACTGTGTGGGGGCAATATACAGTGTGGAGAGGTGAGGGGCCATTATACTACATGGAGGACTTTGTGGGGATCACAGTTGGGAGATCACACTGTGTTGGGATCACCATACTTTTCTGGGACAAATGCGACGTGGGGTACAGTAGGGTCATCATACTGCACGTGTGGAGGGTACTGTGGAGGAATTCACTGTGGGTATATCTTACAGTGTTTTTGGGGCACTTTTGTTGACATCATACTGTACAAGTGCAATGAAAGGGGAATCCAGAGCTCCAGTAGGTGGAAAATTAGACAGCTCACAGTACCACACAGTAGGTGCAATATTAGGGACACATATGGCAGCAGCTGCTCAGTATTGGGGTATCAGCAGGATGAGGAGGTTGTGGATAGATGGAGACGGTGCCTGAAATGTGAGAAGTCAGAAGTGTCTTTGCTGTAATCTCTGCAGACAAGTCCTGGCTGGAGAAGTTGTCATGTCGGTCTGGACCAGATGCAAAAGACGGGAAAAGTGAAGAGTTCATCAGAAAGAACGTCACCTGTAAGTCACCATCTATAACTATGCTGTAATCTTATATGTTCTTTAGGACTGGTATCTATCACTGACCATGTGGCGGTAATATCAATGTTTGTCTTTGCATAGAGATTATTTTCAGCTACAGCACAGTCATCTGCTGAGTTTCTCCTACATCCACTATTAGGGCGCGTCACCATAGTTGTAATCAGGGTTACATGGTTAGGGGCTGTGAGGCAGTGACCGGTGTCACAGGTAGGGGTCGCTGTTTCTCCCCAGGATGTGCATGGAGGCGTATTGAGGTCATGAGAGGGCATTGCAGTTGCAGGTGTAGCTGTGGTTGCAATGGTGAAGCAGTGACCGATGTGTCACAGGTAGGGGTCACTGTGTGCTCTCCCCGGGTTGTGCATAGAGGCGTATGAAAACCATAGGAGTGAATGGCAGCCACGGGCGTAGTGGTGACTGCAATGCAGAATAGACATAATAAAAATAACTGTAGTCTTGGACATGCGAATGTTCAATGCAGATGTAGGGAAAACCTGCTCTGGGATGTTGTATTGTGAAACAGACTGCAGGATGGTAGTCGTGCAGTTTGTTTCATTTCAGGCCCAGGTTTTCCATGTGGTGGGAGCCCACAGGTTTCTTTGTTTAAAGCCCTGCAGGAAAGGGTTTGGATGTGTCAGGGTCAGAGTCAGTATCAGTCTGGTGTTTAGACGAGGACAGAGCAGTCAGCTCTGCAGTGTTCCACCTGTGGGAGGCAACACAGGCCAGCGGAGCCTAACAGCCAGGGGAGCTGAGACGCCTGGCACCCACAGCTTGCACAGCGGTGCAGTGTCGCCCACGGCAACTGGTCAGAGGAGGACTAGAGTGTTTAGTGACTGTAATCAAGAGGATATGTGTCCGGCTGCGATCCGGAGGATATCGTGTTTTGTGTTTATGTGAACTGGACATTAATGCTATGCATTTATATGAGTTGGACATTAACATTGCGTGAAGTAAACACATTAAAGAGACTTTTGCTTTGAACTTTGTGGGTCACTGCCTCATCACTGCATAAGTGTGCTACCGCTGCACTACAGGGCCCACTCAGAAGTTTCGAACCCCCCGCCCACCGAACCAAACTCTTAGCTAAGCCTCTGATACCAGCCCTCAGCAGTACCCCATCTCCACCTTGCAGGCGTGTGAGTCGAAGTAGAGGACTTTGCCCGTTACTGATCCAGCCACAAGCCCATCCATCTCATCAGTCTATAAAACCTTTAAAAACCTTTGGCCAATTAGTGTCACAGGGGATAATTTCTTTTCTCGTCTTCAGATATTTCTTGGCCATGTCTTGACGTTTCACCGAATTCTGTGTATTGTCCAGTGGTGGTCAGGTTTCAGCTTTCCTGACCTTGGCCATATCTCTGAGCACTGAACACCTAGTAATTCTGGGCTCTCCAGGGAGAATGCAGGTCTAGAATATAACAGCAATGGAGGATAAAGGATTCCTGGTTGCTTCAAGTTGGATTCTTTACAAATCTTTGGTAGTTAACCCCTTAACCCAATGGCGATTCTCCATTCACATTTTTCCCTCTCCTTCTTACATGTGCGATACATTTTTTATTTTTACATCAACATTGCCATGAGGGATTTTTTTTTTTTTTTGGGGGGGGGTCGAGTTGTACTTTTGAAATACATCATTGATTTTATCATGTGATGCAGTGGAAAGTGGAAAAAAATTCTAAGTGTGTTAAAATAGCAAAAGAAGTGCAATCTGACATTTCTTTTTTATTTACTATACGATAGAGCTGACCTGGCAATGATCCTCCAGGTCAGTGCAATTATACAGATACCAAATGTATAGGTTTTTTAATTATTATTTAGGTGGTTAAAAAAAATAGAAATAAAACACAACAAAACAAAAAAACACAAACTTTGCTTGTGTTTCCACTTTCCTTGTGTTTCCACTTTCCAAGAAGGAAACCCTTCTCCCATACATTAGGGTAACTTACTAAAACCCAGGAAAGGTAGGCACCCGCTCGAAACCCCTTGATGGTGTCAAAGTGGAAGGAACTTTGATTCCATCCAAAAATCAGTACCCAAAAACAGGGGCAGGTTTTTGGAGTTACTAGGTCACCCTCGTGTCATTAAGAATGAGCCTGACGTTCAGGTCAATTTAAAGCCCTGTTCTGTGTGTTGGCAGATGGTGCCCAGCCCTCGGCTTTGGGAAATGGGGGAAGTTATGTAGCAATGCCAAGTAAGTTAGGGTTAAATCCTAGTTCTGCAGGCTTTGATTGGTGAACCTAGCTAGCCCTGCATATAAACAGGTTAGATATTATTCTAAGTCAGTCTGTGGGGCGGCTGAGCAGACTGGAGGTGTCTTGAAGCTGGAGTAAGAAACAATCCAGAAAGTCTTTTAGAAGAGACTGCACAGGCTGTGTGCACCAAACTGCAAATGTCAGTGGTTGCTATCGACAAGATCAGTTTTGTTTGACGGAACTGGGGCTAGAGCAGCGGTTTCTAAAGTTGTCAGGGTCTATACTGTTTAGCTAGCGCCCAGACAAGGCTATGCAAATTGCCTCTTCAGAAAGAAAGAGGACTTTTACTCTACAGCGCCACCTATTGGTAGTAGCGCTACTACCAATAGGTGGCGCTGTAGAGTAAAAGTCCTCTTTCTTTCTGAAGAGGCAATTTGCATATTATTTTCCCAGAGGAGCATTGCACGGCGAATAAGTCTCCTTACCTTGACAAGCCACAGCTGGCATGTCACGCTCCGCAAGGAGAAACCTTACTTCTTAGACCCTAGTCCAGAGCCTCTCACCTTGCCAAATCAGATCTCATACTTTGCACTGACGAGAGCCTACAGCTCGAAACACCGTGTCTGCAAATTGAGATTCTGATTTGGCTTGTATCCTAAGTCATACTACAAGACTCGTTAAAGGGTTGGTTGTGACTTGTAGGATCGCTACTACCAATAGGTGGCGCTGTAGAGTAAAAGTCCTCTTTCTTTCTGAAGAGGCAATTTGCATATTATTTTCCCAGAGGAGCATTGCACGGCGAATAAGTCTCCTTACCTTGACAAGCCACAGCTGGCATGTCACTCTCCGCAAGGAGAAACCTTACTTCTCAGACAAGGCTAGTGATTTATGTTTTTGATTTTGTTGTTTTGGTGCTGAAATAAAGAAAAAAAACTGCACGTGTTTGGACCAAAACGGCATTGCTTGTGAGAATGCAACCGAAGGCCTAATGCCAACCTGCAAGAGTGAATCCCTAAAAGTGGTACTGAAATATATAAAATAAGCAATCAGATGATTGTTGGTTTAAGCCTCCAAAATGAACGTAAAAAAATAACAAAAATAAATAAAAATTCAAAATCACCCCATCTTTTCCCCTAAAACATATACATATTTGGTATAGGTTGCACCTGTAAAAATCCTATTCTATCAAAATGCCAGAATTAATATTTTTCATTTGCCACAACTATCAAGTAATGCAAAGAGATGCAATCAAAATGTTGATTATCTCCATTGACATAAAAAATGTAAATGTTACAGGTCACAAAGTGGCAGCAGAAAACTTTTTTTTTTTTACAAATCTCTGAATTTTCTTTTACTATTTCAATTAAAAAAAAAAAATCACTCTGACCTGTAAAGTCATATTCACAGGTGATTTTTGCCACACAAAAAAGTCCGTAAAAGCAAAATACAAAAGAAAAAAACCCAAACAAACAAAAAGAAAACCGTAGCGGAACTGTGTGTTTTTCTTTTTTCTATTTTACTGCACTCAGAATTTTTTTTTCCTTTTTCAGTATCCTGTATGTTAAATAACTTAGCCCTAATAAGGAAACGTTGGAGGTAAGATAGCATAGAAAAAAGTTGTATGAAGGGGAAGAAAAAAAGAATGAAAGCACAAAGATGATAAATTGCCTGTTATGGAAATGGTTTAAAAGGGTTGTCCCTTCTCATTAAAAGAGATGGCAAAATGCTAGGATAAGCCATTATGGAATGATCAGTATGGTCCCAACTCCGGGACCTCTAACAATCCTGAGAATGATTGCAGGCAGTGTTGGTGTGGCGCTAGAGATGAGTGAATTTGCTAGGATTCGGTTCCGAATACGATCGGCAGCGAATATTGTTTTTGCAATATCCATTGAACACAGCCGAACGTCATTAGAGTCAATGGGAGTAGAAATTACCGAATATGTTCAGAACCGATCATAAGACAAACATTCGGCACAAATAGTGTTCAAATATGGTCCGAATGTGTCAAAATCAGATTCGGGGCCAAAATCCAAACAAATTCGCTCGTCTCTAAGTGGCACTGCATCCCCCCTTCACACAAGCGCTGCATTTTCTTTATTGTTAGGATAGGAGCACACTCCAGAAGTCAGACCTTCACCGATCATACAGTAATAAGAAACTACGGTACTTTACAGTCTAGCATCAGTGGGGTCTCATAATTCAGAACTCTTGGGTCTCCTGTACTCACTGTGCCATTCTATCTTGACTATTAAACCAAATGACAGCAATCTTAACAGACCATTTCACAAAATATATGATCATCCGTTGGCAGTATATATCAGATGCATGATATTCTGTATCTCAAGTTTATAGTGATTAAAACAATAGAAAAAAATACAGTGACTCATGTAACATACGGTTAACCAGGGGGGTGGATTTGTCCAATGCGCCCCCTTTCTCACTAGCACTACAAGTTCACATCATGTGTAGGCAGTGACTGCATTAACTCCAGTGTCATGTCTTGGCAGATTGTGGGAGGATAGCTGTGCTCCCAGGGGTTTGCCATCCCATATACAAGATGAATCACTACAGACATACTGCTGCTGTGCAAGAGCATTCAAACACAAGTCAAAAAAATCTGTCAATTGCTGTCAAGCATTGGCTTCTCCTAATCAGAGATTGACAGCGTATTTCTGCTAGATCAATACACAATTCAGTCTCTCAGCATGGATGACAGACATATTATCTGGGAAAGCCAAAAAGCTGCTGGTTTTATTTACATGGCACATAATTTACTTGTATGTTCTGCACTTGTGTTACAGCCATCATTTCCGATGAAACGTGAACATTTGAATATATATATCTATATAAATATATACGGTATATCATTTATATATGTATACACATACAGTGGCATGTAAAAGTTTGGGCACCCCTGGTCAAAAATTACTGTCATTGTGCAAGTTGAAGATGAAATGATCCCTAAAAGGCCTAAAGATGCCACATTTACTTTATATTTACAAAAAATATATATATATTGTTATGTTTTACATTTTAAAAATTACAAAAAAGAACTTGGGCTGATGCAAACATTTGGGCACCCTTGAAGATTTGTGTGCTTAGATAACTTTGACCAAGGTTTCAGACCTTAATTAGCCTCTGAGGGCTATGGCTTATTCACCATCATTGTTGGGAAAAGCCAGGTGATACAAAGTTCCCAGCTTATAAAAACCCAGCCGCCTCTAACCTTGTGCCAGCAGCCATGGGTTCTTCTAAGTAGTTACCTAGCACTCTGAAAATGAACATGGTGAATGGAGGTCCACAAAGCAGGAGAAGGCTATAGGAAGATAGCAAAGCGTTTTCAAGTTGCCCTTTCCTCAGTTTCAAATGTAATTAAGAAATGGCAGTTAACAGGAACAGTGGAGGTCAAGATAAGATCTGGAAGACCAAGCAAAATTTCAGTGAGAGCTGCTTGTAGGATTGCTAGAGAGGCAAATCAGAACCCCTGTTTGACTGCAAAAGACCTTCAGAAAGATTTAGCAGACTCTGGTGGAGTTGTGCTACATTGTTCTACTACTCAGAGAAACCTTCACAAATATGGCCTTTATGAAGAGTCATCAGAAGAAAATCTCTCCTGAGTCCTCACCATAAAATTCAGAGTCAAAAGTATGCAAAAGAACATCTAAACAAGCCCTGATGCATTTTGGAAATAAGTCCTGTGGACCGATGAGGTTAAAATAGAACTCTTTGGCCACAATGATGATATGTGTGGAGAAAAAGGGCACAGAATTTGAGGAAAAAAACATCTCACCAACCATTAAGCATGGGGGTGGATCAATTATGCTTTGAGGTTGTGTTGCAGCCAATAGCAAGGGGAACATTTTAACAAATTCTTCATACAAACATAACACCATCTGTAAATAGCTGTAGTTGAAAAGAGGATGGCTTCTACAAATGGAGAATGATCCTACACACATCAAAATCCACAATAGACTACCTCAAAAGGCCCTGACAAAGTGTGAAAAGACATGTTTTGAACTTTATATTTCTATGTGTACTGTAATTTGATTGCCGGTTGTATATGACTGATGCTTGTAAGGGTGGGTTGGTTGTTTTGGGAGCGGTTTGAGTTGGGGTTTAAATATTCTAATTTGGATATTCTGTTTTTTCTTTCTGTAAAAATTAATACAAATTTACATGATTTTAACAAAAAGATTACCTCAAAAAAGCGCAAGGTGACGATTTTAAAATGGCCCTCACAGTCCCCTGATCTGAACATCATTGAAAAATCTGTGGCTAGACCGCAAAATAGCAGTGCATGCAAGATGACCCAGGAATCTCACAGAACCGGAAGAATTTTTCAAGGATGAATGGATGGAAATCCTTCAAACAAAAAAAGGAAACACTCTCGGCTGGCTACAAAAAGCGTTTACAAGCTGTGATACTTTCAAAAGGGGGCTCTACTAGGTACCTACCATGCAGGGTGCCCAAACTTTTTCATTGGCCCATGTGCCTTTTTGAGATCATTTCATCTTCGACTTGCTTAGCTGTTCACAATAAGAGTAATTTTGACCAGGGAGGCCCAAACTTTTACATGCCGCTATATATGACACTCATGAGTCACCGCTACATTTACTGATCCATGACATTCTTAAAAAGGGAAAGAGCTGCGATTTTTATTTTTTTTATTAATAATTATATAATTAATTTTAATACAAAGTTATATGTCATGTCTAACATTTTTGTATTGAATACTTTTTTTCTGCAGCCGCTGGGGCTCACATTTTTATTTGCTGCTGTGTAAGTGTCTGAGCATGACTTTTACACAGCACAAATATGGCAGCCCCTGGTCATAGGAGACTGTGGCCGGTTTCTGACCATATCTCCTATACTGCGACTGCCTCAGCTGTGGACTGAGGATGGGCAGCCCGATTCACAGCTGTGAGCGGAGCCAGGCGCCATTTTGCTCTAGTCCATAGCTGTTCTGTGAGCTATTATTCCTCGTCACTGCTCACAGTGTTCAGTGCGAGGGGACACAGGAGGTTCAGGATGCAATGAGCGGAGCCACTTGGTGGTAAGTGGTGGTTGTCAGCTTGACATTGTTCTACTGACTGGCTACCAAGCTTTTCTCATCGGTGGAAGAAGTCACTACCTGCTCAGATCGGTTAGAACACTGCGTATGGAGGAGACTTCTTCCAGCACTACCAGTAGTACAATACAAGGCTGCCAACCTGCGCTCTCCGCCGCTATTAGCGATTCAGTGCTCAGAGCCCAGCAGTGTAACTATCACGCTGCGGTGCTTTGAACACTAACTGAGCTCTACCATGTCAATGTATGCCTCATTCAGACGTCCCGGCATTACAAACATCTGAAGGAGGCTTTACACTGAAATAGCAGACCACTGTATCTAATCCGATCATGTGTGATACAGCACACAGAGCTGTGAATCTAACCCCAGCACAATACATGCCGCGTATGTACTCTCAGTGTGTAATGCACTCCACATATCCAATCCCAGCGCATAACACACTACATCCATCTAATCCTATAGCGATCAGCACTCCATGTATTTATCCCTAGCACATGACACATGCCGTATCTTACCCCACCGCGTGATACAGTGAGCTGCACAAACTAACCGAAGTGGTGCTGCCAGCCGTCCTCGTTGACGTCCCCACATCTCAGTATCACTTTACAGTCACCAAAAAAATGTTGTGCACTGTGATCCTAAACTTCATCCTCCCTTATCCTTTTGGAAACGCCCAGAAGTGGAGGGGTGGAAACATCAGACACACGTGAGCAGATCCCACCCACTTTTACAGCAATCGTAATGAGCTAGTACTACACTAACTAGGCAAATTTCAGCAGCTACTCCCCCCAGTGTTTAAAGTGGAAAGTTTCAAAACTTTAAATATTATTTTTCATATTTTATACCAATAAAAAAATATTTTCTTTTTAATTAAAGTATTAATAGTTTACATTTCTACAATTGGTGAGATTTTTTTTTTTGATGACACATTCCCATTACGATCTGGTTGGCCAGTGGGAGCTTACATAGGTAGGAGCATATTATGTGTATATGTATGTATGTGTATATAGGACAGCAAGGAAGGAAAGCAGGTAGTTAATATTATATCATATTTTACAAGAGTTGTTCTGATTTGAGGAGCAAAATCTGCAGTCATGATGTGATCCTGTGACATGATTCCCTGATATTGCGGGTGCAAGTGAGTGGACACATGATCGATGCACACATGCAATCATGTACCAACTAGACTTGTTTGGCGGCTCTTAATTCACTTCTTTTGTGAGAAGCCGGATGAGAACATCACCGCATATATGCTCACACTGGCAATACCGGAGAATCATCACTGCGCGAGAACTGCACACTTCCATGATCCAGAAGCCTGCGGTTAGGACTTTGCTCTCAAATCAGGACAACGCTTGTAAAATATGATACAATATCAAACAACTTTCTTCCTTCCTTGCTGTCCTTTAACTTTATATAGGAAGTAGTTTAACGCTAAATCATAAAATAAAAGCAGTAGACAAATAGAGCAGGTGAACTTACAGCACAGAGCACCGTCACTTTTGACTAGAAGTAGACTTTAATCTTTTATTTCCTTATTTTAAATGGGTGAAACAAAACATATAGACTGCAGGCTAGGGTGCCAATGCGGGGGATACAATTTATGAGCAAAAAAGGATTCTGCCCTTCAGTATTCTCCTGATTAAATAAGAATACTCGGAACTGCTGGGATTAGGTACAATAGGAATAATAAAAAAATTTTAATGTCCATTTTCATTCTGAAATCACCACATTTGACACCAATTAAACTTTTCTCATCACTGCATCAAAGTTGTTATGAGCAGGTGTCCAAAATTGCAGTTATCACATATTTCAAGCTCCAACCCCTTCCTGAAGCTGGACTGAGACATGAGGGGGAAAAAAAAAATATTCTACTTAGTCAGCTGAGGACAGTTTTATCTCCTGTTTCAACCTTTCTCTGTGTTCAGCCATAAACCTGTCAAGTTGAGTGGGCAAATAATTTAGGCTCATTCATGATGCTGCTTCTTAGTTTGACAGGAATGTTCCCCTTACATTGCTTCCTTAAATATGTAACGTTGGCCATTTTGGATAACTTCTCAGAGAACCTCATTAAAGAGAATATCACTAGGATATTGCTACTGAGAGCAGAATAATGTAGAAGCAAAGACCTGGATCCCAGTGATATGTCACTTATGGGGCTGCTTGCTGAAGTTTTGAACATGGTGAATGGAGGTCCACAAAGCACTATTTGATCAGCAGATCATCCCTGTGAGGATTGGTAAATCTGCTGCAAAATAGGCCTCCATGTGAGCTCTGTATAACCCCCCACACCACCAATGGCATGAACAGAAACCTGTCAATCAGTGGTGTGGGCCAGGATTTTATGAAAACTACAGCAACTAGCCCAGTAAGTGATAAATTGCTGGAATGAGAGTCTCTGCCCCTACATCATGCTACTCTTAAACAGAGAAGCAAAAACCTGGTGCCAGATTTCCTGTAAGGACTAACTATTTTTTGAATCTTTGCCATTCATTACATGTACTGCAAATTGGCTGGGGTTAGGATTGGGAGACACCTCCCTTCGATCTCTCACTTTACACTCAGCAGGCAAAAATACTGTGCTCTTGCATAACCAATACCCATGATGTATTAGAAAACCTTACACAGACCCACATATCTTACCTGGTGAGTGAGGCTGTAAGAATACAGGAAAGCCAATCTGTACAGGGTCTTGTAGTGCTGGGGAAAACGGCTTAGGCACAACTTGAATGAAGTGACGCATTGCTGAATTAAGACCTTGCGCTGCTCTTCAGCCCCTTCGGGTAGACACTGGGGGTACTCTGACATGTCTCCAGTTGATTCCGGCTTCTTTTTAGGGTCTCCTAATGTCGGAAGGGGTGGTAACGATCGTATAGGTGTAGTGCAGGTGGGAGAAGTTTGTACTTCAGGAGACGTTTTCAGTTCCAATGAGCTGGGGGTGTCTGGTTGGTCCACATGTTCTTCTAACTTTCCTGTACGAGAAATAGAATACCAATATCCCTTGCAATATTTATAATCATATCAAATAAATAATACAATCAAAAAATATTCTCTGGGATTATGACACAACCATTAAACTCCAAATAAAAAAATAAGGTCTACCAAGTGTGAGCCAGACAAGGGAGCTACTAACGCATCCATGCGCATAGCTCTAGCCAGGAGTCCAGCCACCCGATCACTAAGATTACCTTTGTCATCTGCTGCTAGCTGAACCTCTCTGCAATGTGATGTATTGTGAGAGTAACCGGACTTCTTTTCCAAGTAAATGCCCTTGGAGCTGTCTTGCGAGCTGGCTGGCTCAGGGAATGTGTCTTGTGTCGAGCTACAGTCGGAAAGGACCACCGCTATACTGTCCTGGCTGCGCTCTAGAGGAAGGAAGAAACGCCATCAGTAAAGTGGCCAGCTCCGAGACACCCCTCCACCAGCAAGCATTGACAGTAAGCAGCAACAGCATAGGACAAGGGACAGGAAAGGACACGGCAGCAAACACCCTTTCTACATCACCTGTTATCCTCCAGTAGCACTAAATTAAACATTGTCACTTACATTAGGAACAGAGAATTATTAGATCCAATATTAGAAGACCTGGATAGACATGGGACACAGATTGTTAGATGAACGACAGAATATTTAGTGCTGTGCTCCATGACAAAAGGCAAAGATATATTATTAAGAGAAAAGTACTGCAGATTTGAGGCTGATCCCCTACTTTGTGAAGTGCCGCCTGTTTATTAGCGCAGCCTTCCTGTTCTCAGAATGGCACCTGATGGAGGGAAATTTTCTATTGAAAAGCAGCTTTCCCACATGCCGCATTTGTTAGTGGAAGGAGGTGGATCACATGCTTCTATACGCACTAAAAGTGGGAGACGCTTCATGAAGTAGGAGAATCTGTAACATATTACTGTGCCCCTGATAAATTTGATCAAATAAAGTGAACAACCCCTTTAAATGAAATCTGACAGCAGCTTTTTTTTTGCTATGAAATCCAAAAGCAGCATAAGGGACACAGACCCCAATTCCAGTGCTCTGTCACTTAGTTTACTGGGTGCAGCAGTTGTGATAGTCACAGTTTTTTCTGCTGCAGATCTAGCAGAGCTCACAATACTGAGAAGTGTATAACCTCACCCACACCACTTATTGGCAGCTTTCTGTGTATATTCTACAGTGGCAGAAAGTGGCTAATCAGTTGTATAGGCGGGGTAACAGCAGATGAGTTGATGAGGAGGACACTTAGTACTCGAGTGATAATCTCCTGCTGAAAAAAAAAAAAAAAATCGCATTTTACTGAAACAAAAACACAGACAAATAAGTGACACATTGCTGGAATCAGGCTCTCAGCCCCTACATCATGCTGATCTCAGATTACATATAAAAACTGCCGACAGTTTCCCTGTAAGTTCGTTAACAAAACTGTGAACGGTGATAAAGCCATCCCTCTCCGACTCATCCATAAATAAGCATCATTTTATTGGCTGAGCCTGTATTCGTATAGTAAGAAAATCATCCAATAACAGACACCTCTGCCAGGGCTGCACCCCAAAGTCAAACATGCACAATCATCCTTTACTCATATTGATTAGCTTAGTAGCAGGTCTAATGTGTAGGGGCAGCTTAAATGGGAAGTATCATGAAGACATAGGCCCTTCCAAATGGAAATCGGTTAAGGCATTCTCCCATCTGGGACAATTAGTGCGTATCAACAGAGCATGGCATAAATGCTTGATAGATGAGGGTCCTGTATCTAGCTAAAGAACGGAGTCCTGTTATGCACCGCCACAATGGAGAGGTGGCTGAGCATGCGCGGTCAGGTGATAAAGGCAGATCTCACCAATGGGACCCTCATCTATCAGACATTTATGGTACAACCTCTCTACATACCATAAACGTAACAGATTGGACAGGCATCCCTTTTCTACTACCCGGAGCAAAAGTGGATCACAAGATCACACTTGCAGACTTAGTCCTATTATTATGTGGCCAGAAATTTATTGAAATGGCGGTATGTGATACCACATTCTCCCTTAGGAGACTGCTGTGGGGGAAATATATAGCTGACAGCAGACTGTCTAGCCATATCTTGGGTGACTGCCTTGGGTGGACTGAAGGTGATCAACTTTTTTTTGACAGATCACTGAGTGAATCTGGCTGCCACAAGTGGTGGTGAGTTCTCCTCCAATGGAAGTCTTCAGAAGATGGACAGACATCTGTCTGAGATGGTTTATTGAATCCTGCATGGAGCAGGGGGGTTGGACACGATGACCCTGGAGGTCCCATCCAACTGTAACATTCTATACTAATCACTGGGATAGTTCCACTAAAAGCGTTGTTTTATGAGATAACACATTTAACACTGGTAGCATTATAGAATTTGGGACTTAGGTTGTGAATTCACAGAAACGTATCTGCAAGTGGGGTCTGTGATAGCAGAAATCATGTCCCCCTGTATAGTTTAGAATGGATACCTACTCCAAACAATACTGAGAACAAATTTTCACATTATATGTATGGCTTTGCACAGTTGTGACTAAAAGTTGAGACAGACACAAACCGTTTTTTGACAAAATTTGCTGCTTCAGTGTTTTTAGACCTTGTAATTAGATGTTTCTAAGGTTACTGATGAGCAACTATACGCATGTCATAACTTTCTACACTTTTTTGAAAACATTTTTCAGAATATAAAAATACATAACATACATAAAGGAAACAGAGAAATGAATGATTGATTTGACTAAAAAGAAACAGTTCTAGAACCTTGATGACATAAGTCAATGAAGTAATGTAAATGACTGTGCACAGTGGCATTAAATGAGCGCCAATCACAACAACTGCCCATGTTTCCCCCTCTTTTCCAACAAAGGAGAAATATTGTGACAGTAGAGAAAACAATAGAGGAACTCATCCTCGTGGTGTGTGGCTTTGTGTCTCCACGTCGCACACCTAACCTGTAGTGGAAAACTAAGGTAACATTATTGGAGGATCTACCATGAAGATCCTTTGTTGAAAGCATCGGGTTGGTCCAAACCTATCTTGCAAGGATTTATGAATGTGGCGAGGTAAAAGTTCTATAAAACTCTTCCAAATGTCAAAGAAATTTTCAACTCTTTGTTCCTTTTGAAGAGACCGCCACCAAGTGTAACTTCATCTAAAAGCCAAGTTTTTCCAAACTAAATTTGTATAGATGGGGTTGTGGACTATGTCACGAGTGAAGGATTGTTTTGGATCCTGCTGCTACCATGTGCAAAAGTTTCCTTACACCAGGATACAATAGCATGGATCTTTGTCCAAAAAGACTATTTCTGACCAAGACGACATGTACTGGTACAAGTCAGCCATTACACTTAAAGGGAACCTGTCAGCAGGATTGTGCACAGTAACCTATAGACAGTGTCAGGTCGGCGCCGTTATACTGAATAAAATGATACTTTGGTTGATGAAATCCGTCTTGTGGCTGTTTCTTAATCTTTATTTTCAGTTTTGTGTTAATGAGATTCTCGTGTCCTAAGGCGAGGTGCATGTATGTGGTGCTCTGATTAGGCATTCATAATGCAGACTGCTGGCAGGTTACTGATCCCTCACTGATCCGCCCCCTAGTTTACATAATGAATAAACTAATGTGTGTATTTGAAAAAACATGTCACGTCATCAAAATGGCCGCACCTGCGCACTATCACTTGTCAGTTAGTGCCTATTATATTGCTGTGCTGAAAAGAAAAAAGAAAAAAAAATCACCATCAAAATGGCACCATCGGCTGCGCTTTAGTATCTATCGTGTACTGATAGATGCTACTGCACATGCACCACCTCCAGCGCCATTTTGATGTAATGTAAATTTTTTCTGGCCGCAGCAACAAGAGTCGCTTGCCACAATCATTGCCCGTTCCGCCAGTTCAGCAATGTGCGTTTGTCGTAATCATCCGAATTGACAGATGCATGGAGGACATCTAATCTCTTATCAAAGAGCGGTATGAGGAGTCTTGAGCAGCTGCTTGCAGGTTTTCTGTTGCAGGTGAAGCTGGAGGAGCCTGGGATGGTGACATATAAGTTGGGGTATTGTCCTCAGCAGTTAAAAGCTCAGGCAAAGAATCTCGATTGTCTGATTATGTTGTCATCTGAGACTTTGTCAGTAGTTGTTTACCTTTATTATTTTTGTAGTTTTTGTTTTTTTGGTAGAGCAGAAGATGTAGGTGGTTCCCAAATCGGTAATCTGGTTGACATTTGCGATACGAAGTGAAGTGAAATTTTTTGCTTTGACAATTATTTTTCCATTGCTATACAAATCTTAATGACTGTGAGGAGGTTGTCGAAAAGAATGTATGAAATGTAAGGAGAGGAATTTCTCGCATTAACGAATCATAGGAGATGAATTAACAAGTGCCATAAACAACTCAGAAAAATGGCTGTCTACCAGCACCAGCAATTCAAAAAAAATCAAGTCTCTCTCCTATTCACTTATATTCTTCTCCATGACTCAGCACCACCCTACACCTCCTTCCTTGTTTCAGTATACCACCCTACCCGCGCCCTCCGTTCTGCTGATGACCTGAGGTTAGCATCCTCAATAATCAGAACCTCTCACTCCCGTCTCCAAGACTATACACGTGCTGCGCCAATTCTTTGGAATGCACTTCCCAGGTCAATACGATTAGTCCCCAATCCCCACAATTTTAAGCGTGCCCTGAAAACATATTTATTCAGACTGGCCTACCGCCTTAGCACATATTAACCTAATCTATCCCTGTGTGGCACAGCCAAAAGATTTACCATAACCAGGTTCCCCGCATCATGTTCCCCCATGCTTTATGCATCCATTAGCCCTCTGCGTCTGTACTGTTACACACTTAACATTATGGCTGGTCCATACAATCAGGGCAACTGTTACCACCCACCTTTCATGTCTACCTCTTTCCTCATAGACTGTAAGCTTGCGAGCAGGGCCCTCATTCCTCTTGGTATTTGTTATAATCTATGTGATTATTGTTATGCTGTAATGTCTATCGTCTGTACAAGTCCCCTCTGAAATGTAAAGTGCTGCGGAATATGTCGGCGCTATAGAAATAAAATTTATCATCATTATTATTATTCTTGAGTTGACAGGTAAGGTGAAGTGACTGGATTTATATAAGTTGAGGAAATGACCTTGTCTGTTGAATACAGGGCTGGAAGTTTGTGCTAGAAATGTACATTGTTCACATCACAAACAATAATGTTCAAGCTAGGGTGTCAAATTCTGATCGTGACACAGAAAAAATACAATGTGGTTTCAGAATCAGTTACTTGTTGAGTGAGGAAAGGTGTCAGTATTTGTATATTAGCTGTAATCCAAGGTTCAAGAATACGAGTCAGAATCCAACCACAAGATGGTGCTGCACAAACAAGCAGTGTTGCTATGTAACTTGGTAGTTTCCTGCTTTGAGAAGAGTTGTAACCCAGTTTATGGCCAATCTGGGTTGTTAATGAAGCTGAGCTGTTTTTTTCAGCCTTGGGACAACCTAGGTACACTGGCAGTGGATTGCTTTATATGTAAATCACAAGACATTGGAAACTGCCTTGTCATGAAGCATGTATAGTAAGGTCCTGTCTCCCAGCTCCATCACTTACAGCCACATTACCTCACTCCTGAAGGAGTAGTTGTCTTGCACAGGAGGTCTCAGGATGTTATCACCTGTCTGTGGTTTACAGCAAGGCAGATGGCCCGGCAAGCAGGAGGAAGGCTGGGATGTGAGGTACCTGGACGGAACATAGGCAACTAGAAGGTGCAGAGAATGTCTGTTAGGAGACCAGCAACTTGGGTCTAGGAGCTGAAAGATGGCCCTTGCAAAGACTGGATCACTCCTAGTCCCAGCCTTCAGAAGGAATCAGAAGGAGGTGATTCTCAATGTGCAGCATGCTTGGCTGTAGCTGAGGTGGGTCAAGAGTTCCAAGGATGTTTCTGGAAAGACAAACTTGCTGTGCTCCTTAGGCCTCAATATTGCCAGCACCAATCAGGCAGCGTATGCACTAGGACTACAAGGTTATAAAACATTCAGCTCATGTGGAAGACCAGACCTTCTTATGTAGATATCTCTTGTTTTCAGCTGGTCTGAGGAAGGAACAATGAGGATTCTAGTTGGATTGATCAGTCATCCATCTGGAGCTCTGGTAAAAAGCAGCCATGCGAGATACATCGCTCCCAGAAGTCACATTGCTAAATTTTTACTGATAAATACAACAAGTTTATGGAAAAACTCTATTTACAGTATGACCCATATTTTTCAAGACTTTTGCAATTCGCCCTGGCAGATGGATATCAGATTCTGGGCTAAATCTTTACTGATGGTACCATAGTCTTGTCTAATCAGTCCACCCGTATCTTGAAGATTGACCACAAGTTCTTAATGTGATTGAGATCTAAGGAGTTTCCAGGTCATGAATCCAAAAGTTCAATGTTTTGTTCATTGAACCACCTTTTTATCACTTTTGTGTGGCGACATGGTGCTCCATCATACTGGAAAAACAATTGTTAATCAACAAATCACCTGAATTGCAGAAGGCTCTAAAAATAATGGCGAACACTGTAATATTGAGTCTTTGCATGAACTTGATTTGTCAATAAGTGTAAAAACTTACGAAATGTTTATAACTGTATTCCAGTAACTATAGAAACATATCAGCAGCAAAACTTGTGAAAGCCAAAATCTAATTTGTGACGGTCTCAAAACTTTTGGCCATGACTGTACATAAGGAGATTCAATGTTAACTGTAACAGAAAGAAGGCTTCACCCAGGTAAAGATGGAGGCGAAAAATGATAAATGCTGATATGCCCAAAAAGGTTGTCACTTCCTCTTCTCAGAAGACTCATAGATTACATTAGGTATAAATTCTGTTTAAATATAATTACATTTTATGTGTTAAAGGGAGCCGGTTATGGGCAGCATGAATCAGAGGTGGTCTGCATAATTACAGCCAGATATCATTTTGTCTGATGCCCCAGAGCGTTTCAGAGAACATACAACATTAGAAAAGCGGGCCGGGGACTATAGGATGAGATAAGACCAGTCCAAGACTGAGCTTGGCAGTCTTTTGCCATGAATGTCTTTTCCACCATTATGGAAGAGACCTGTCAGTTGCCTGGAGCGGGGAAAAGCTGGAATCGTTACAGAGAAAAATATACGTGACTGTAATCATCCAGCCACGGTGAATCATGCCGCCTGTGGTTTGGGCAGTATGAATCAGCTGACCGATTCCCTTTAACTGTGATCCATCTTTCAGAAATGTACAGATTGTGAAGGATCAGCCATACTAACGACAGAGAATGCAAAGAAGATTTATTTCGCTTGACTATGGCACACACATTTTGCAGTAAATGAACAGTCAGTTCGTAAAGTTGATGTATTGGAATGAGTATAGATGGACAAGGGTAAGAATCTGAGAAATTCTGACAACGGACAATGTATGAGGCTAGAACACTGGATGGGGAAACTCCAAAAAGGCAACTCTTTGGGATGTCCTTAGTAAGTTGTGGTTTCAAAGTCAGTCCATAGAAGGAACAACATTGATAAAAGGGGCTGAGTCATAGGCACACAAGACTCATTGATGAGCATGGAGAGTGATGGCTAACGGTCTAGACTCACAGAACAACGACTAAGTCAAACTGCTGAAAAAAATCATGCTGGCTAAGACAGAATACGGTCAGGACATACAGTGCATTTCAGCTCGTTGTGTATAGCGATGTCATGCTGACCCCTGTTCATTACTGTAACTGCCTATATGGGTAGTTTGAGGGTCAGAACTGGACCATGGAGTAAGAGAAGAAGGTGGGCTGGTCTGATTAAAATCACATTTCATTTACACTATGTAAACAGCTGGAAGCATGTGCATTGCTTACCTGGGAAAAAGATGGCAATGGAAGGATGCCAGCCAGAGACGGCAAAGAGGTGCTCTGGGCAATTTTCTAGTAGGAAATCTTGAGCCTTGGCCTTTGTGAATGTTACTTGGACATATGCTATCTACCTAAACACTCTCAAAAGCCAATTACCTCTCAACAGAATAACTGTTCAGTAATAATTTAAGGAACATTTATCTTAAAAAAACAACAACAAAAAAATAAGTTTAAAGTGTTGACTTTGCCTCTAAATATCCCAAATCTCAATCTGTCGTATTTCTGACCCATAGAGGCCCTACCTCGGAAATTACAAGGCTCAATGGGTTCAGGGTTTTGTTAGGTGGTGGAAGAGCACACATTATTGGGTAGGTGGTGTTTAATATTATGGCAGATTGGTAAATATAAACTATAAAATATAAATTAACTATGAAATACAAAACTTTTCTATCTGGATGTATATTGTAAGGCCATGCTACACACCAAACAGCTACATAAACATAATTCCTAACTAAACACATATCTATATTGCATCACTATTAAGTATACCTTAGATCATGTGGAACTAAAAGGTTCAGCTTGGAAGCAGCAAGTAAAGGTAGGGAGGTAGAGAATGGAAGTGAAGGAACAGCTCTGGATCCCTACAGTAATACACTCAGTGTGATTGTACAAAATTGTATTGTCCAGCTCAGCAACAGTTCACACTGTGGTGGTGCTTTTCCAAGTTCTACAGTGGCCGACTGGCAAATCCCACCAGTAGCAGGCCGAGCTCAGCAACAAGTGACAAAAATCCATCCAAACACATGGCTTGAAATTAAAATTTAAAGAATATTTGGGTGATTTGCATGTCTGGAATTCAATTATTAAAGGAGACCTTCAGATCAGTGTATAATGATGGATAAGTAAATGAACGCATCTGGTTTGGAAATCTTTCATGGGCCGTTGGTAATATTGTTTGGAAACATTTAGGATCTGATATTCTGCAGAAGAGCACTAATTTTACTGGGCCAAGCAAGAGGACAATCCAATCCGTCAGCATGCATCTCTCCCCCCAACAGCCAAAAGGGAAAGGGGCATTCAGGACAGTAAGAGCCGCCTCCAAACGGGACAGAATCCACCTTAGGAAACATAAAATATATACAATATGTAAACCTCTACCACACAAAAATGGCATCGGATAAGCTAAAATAAAGATCTGAATATCTGACCTATCCACCTTAAAGGAAATGTGTAATCCAAAACGACGTATTGCTTCAATCAATTTTTTAAGCTAAATGTATTTAAAAAAATATTTTAGATTTAATTTTTTTCCAATTGTACATATAACTATCTACATGAAAAAAAAAAATCATAAAGCTTAAAAATAATTTCACACTGGCCACTACTCCTCATTCTACACTCGCACTCCTTGTTCTCTAAAAAAGTACTTTTCATCAGTCTCATTATCAACACAGACAGGATTACAATGAAAGGTGTAAAACACCTCTACATACAACAGATAACACTGGATCCAGCATTCACCAGAGGTGAGTCTGTCCACTGCAACTAATGTCCATGTGCACAACAGAAGTTTTAAAAGGATTCTGTTAGCACAGAATGACTGTTCAAACCAAGCATAGGAGATCGGTGCATCATGGAGGGGCCAATCATTTATATACACCTTCACACCTGCTCAGTTTCCCTCAATCTCTTCCCTTCTCTGTTTGTATGAAGCCAGAGCTATCAAAGAGGAGGCGGGTAGAGATTGAGGGAAAACAAGCGTGTAGGAAGGTGTATATAAATGATTGGCCTCATCATGATGCACCAAGTGGTGGATCTTAGTTTGACAGGTCAACCTGTGTTGACAGAGTCCCTTTAATTAGGCTTAGAGGCCAATGTGAACATTTTTTTTTTTTTAAGTTTTAATAGAAAAACATCATTAAAAATGTAAAAGAAAATACATTAAACGTAAAAAAATAAAATTTTTAAATAATATTTCATTTTCTGATGACACATTCCCTTTACCCAACTCCTTTCATACAGGCATCCATGCTCGTTCTTCGGTTTTCCATATACACAAATATCTGAGGCGGTAATATACCTAGAGAGAAGTGTTTCATTGAATGTTAATCACAGAAGTTGTTCTTCCTATTTTTTTTCCCTTTCTTTTTCTTAGGAATAAACTAGGAATCTAAAATAGTCCCGTTTGGGTTTGGCTTATGTAGCAACAAAAGCTGTTACGAGAAATTTAGCACATCACTTATAAATACATCCAGCAGAGAGGGATAAGGAGGAGGTTAGTGAGCAGCAACATTTCCCTGTCACCCAATGTGCCAGCCAGAGCTGCAGGTGATGGTCAGAAGATGCTCCCCTGAACACATCTCCCCAGCAATCAGAGCTTTGCCCAGCGCTGGTGGTATTGAGAAGGGGGACTGTACCGTCCAGCGTGGCCTGATGACGGGGTTTTTTACATTTGACGTAATCGTGGTCAATCGGAGTGGCTGTGTAAGGTGGAGATGTCAGACCTGGACCAGAGGAGGAAGGAATGGAATTCCCAGGGCCTGGCAACGTCCCAGCTGAAGAGTGAGAATCCTCATCCAAAGTGCTATGCTTCTCCCTAGTTTACAGGCACATAAAAAATAAGCAGATCAGACACCATTACACAAAAATTAAGATATATTTGCAAGAAACCAAGTACTACATAATATGCTACAAAGAGTTACAATGTACATTTTCAGGCCTGCCAAGACTTCTTCTACTCTATCTCAGTGCCAATTCTGCTTTTAAAGGGGTTGGCCAATTTGAACAACCCATTACCACATCATAAATCCCCAGCAATTGTCCATTATCACCAGGACAGACTGTGTGTCCTTAATTCCACTTCCGGGATAGTGCAGGGAGAATCAAGCATACATGTACAGTGAATGTGGGGTGCACGTCTGTGTGATTCAGGAGGTGGCTGTGTTAGGCCCCCTTCACATGTCCGATAGATCCTAACTCCTCTACACTCCAGGACACAGCAACAAATTTTAAAACGATCCGGGAAGGCTCAAAACGTCAAGCTTATAAGGACTACTTATCGCTTTTCAGTCTCTTACCCAGAACTAAGGAGAACTACTGTGTTAAATAAACCAGCATCAAACTGAAATCCTTTGTGTGAGTGCGGCTGACATTCTACAAGTCTAGAACTTGGGTTTCCCAGTTCAATCTGCACCCCCTCATCAATGCCGAGTGCGCTCCATATTTCTCTACGTGTTTTGCAAACATCATTATTTTCATCATATCCTAGAAAACCAAAGTATTGCAGTATATAGCACTGAGGAAATTAAAAAAAAAGAAAAGCAATTTAAAAAAATGTTAAATACAAAAACATTTTTTTTTAACCTTTTCCCAAAATGAAAATATAATTTTTTTTCTTTTTGGCATTGCCATAAAAGTCCAATTTATAAAAATATAAAATTGTTTAATCCATTCAGTAAACATCCTAAAAGGAAAAAAAAATTAAAACACCAGAACTGCAGCTTTTCAATTACTGCACCTACACGAAAATAATAAAAAGTGGTCACAAAGTTGTAAGTGTCCTCAAATGGTACCATTAAGGCACCACTCCATTTTGTTATTGCACCTATGGAGTGTTGTTTTAAACATAATTCCCTCGCCCCTTACCTCATACTCACCTGCCACGGCCTTCATCGTTTTCCAGCGTCGCTCTCCTTGGTGTTATGATTGAGTCACCGTAGGAGGCAGACACAAAAATAGAAGCTACGTCCAGAAAACCAGAGAAGTTGGCAACTATTAGATTGCAGACCCCTGAACCTATCAACACAACTAGCAGTAGCCGTGGGGGGTTCCTACGATGCCCTAGACCCCTCAATCACAGCCGGAGAGCTAAATAGCCTAAAGACAGAAAAGGAAATCTAAACTGCCCCAGAGCAGACCCCAAAGTAAAAGGCAGCCCCCAACATATAATGACGGTGAAGCAAGATGAAAAAAACACTCACACAGATAGAAAGATAGGCTGAGCAAACGATGGGGCCCAAGCTAACTAAACAGAACAGGAAAGGAAGGTTGCTGTCTGCAATCTGCCAAAACCCTATCAAAGACATAAGCCAACAAGCTGATATGGAAAAAGACCCTGAAGCAGCTAGGCTTCAAAAACTAAATCAGCACTCAGGTATTTTCAGAAGACAGAGCTAAAGGAATTCAGCACACCCCAGCAGGGAATGGCAGAAATCCAGAAAAACAAAGCAAAACAAAGTCAAAGCACAAATGCAAAAAGCCGAGCAGAAAACTTAGCTTTAGAAGAGCAGGAATTCAGACTGGTCTCCAAGGATCCCACAGAGAAATCACCCGCAGGGCAGAAGGGCGTCGGCAGCCTTATATCCAGTCAGTAACTCCACTCAGCCAGTCATCATCATCAAGCTCAGGTGTTTGATAATCAGGCTCACTACCTTTCTTTACCAGAAGAGGGAGTTCCTCGGGCCTCAGTAGTGAAGGGGAAAATGAACTCACAACACCTTGGTCTACGGTGAAAAGTGACCTGTTGGCAGCTCCACTGTTTCATGGAGCGTCGCGGAGGTCACTTTTCAATACAAGTCTATGAGAGCCTCGTTCTCGCTCTCAGCCTTGCACTGAGAGCTTGTGACATAGCTCCTGACTTCTGATGTAGCCAGTCAGTAGCTGCGCTCACAAGATGGCGCCACAAGACCAGAGCGGTGCAGAAAAATGGTGAAGATGCTGGGGGGTGAGTACAAGGGATCTTATATTTAAAGCGTCACTCCATCGCTGAAAAAAACATAAAAACAACTGCTGGAGTGATGCTTTACAAACCACAAAAAAAATCACACAAAAATAATCTCTCGAAATATATATATTTTTTTAAGTTATCATTAAAAAAAATGTCAAGATATGTCACTTACAGCATGACATTGACTTTTAGATGAAGGACTAGAACTGTACATGTGTGTCCAAAGGACATGCATTGAAATCTATAGAAAGAAAACATACTTCTCTATTGCTTTGGGTGCATTTTTCTCCTCTCCCTTAGCAAATGGTCCTTCCGTGGCTTCCTTCATAACGGTGAACAACATTTTAGTATCTAATTCCTGGTAATTTTTTTCCAGCAGCTTCAACACAGAAGCATGAAGACGGAAATAGACCTATTGGGGACAGAATATAGGCCTGCATTACCTATAAGTATCTCTTGTATAAGCTCACAAAGGACTTTGGTCACCTTTATACAACAAAAAAAAAAGAAAAGAAAGAAAGAAACCAAAAACATTTTTCTTTTTTTTTTTTCTCTTTTTGTAAGTAAACAATTCCATTTACTGGAAGTTTCTTTCTGGCATTTACTAAGCTTTTAACAAAATAGAAATGCAGCATCCATTAACCTCAGATTCAGAGAGTGGATTCTTGTGCTTTTATACATTCTTCCCATTATAAAATGTACCCAAAACCCTAAATAGGTTTCTTCTTTCGTAATTAACTTGATAATCAAATGGCTCTGTGAGTAAACTGCGATGGTAGATATGGCTCCCTCCGGACCCAAACCATTATTGCCGATTAGCTATGGTCAGAAACTCCATTAGAGCAGAAAAAGAAGCACTTACCTCTAAAGCCTCCATGGCCAACTCCGGAGGGTTATGATAGTGAATCTTCTTAGGGTAGCGAGCAGCTTCCTCGTGCAGGTAGTGTGCCGCTTGCTTGTAGTGCTGCAGGTACAACTCTGGGGCCATTTTTTGTTTCTCATAGATTTTGCCTAACATGTAGTGAATTAACCATTCTTCCTCATCCCCGTCTCCCTCACAGAGGGAAGCAGAGGTAAAACACTGTTTTGCTGTCTCCAGCATACTATTCCGACGTTCTTTTAACTGCAAATAAAACAAAAATTACCTTAATGTTAATCTTCACCACAATCTAAGGGTAACGGTTTTCCTTGTGGAGTATGACAAGCCAAGCCTGGCATGTCAGAGTGAGGAGACTAATAAGCCATGCATACTCCTCTGGGAAATTAAATATGCAAATTGTCTCTTCATCAAGGAAGAGGACTAGACCTCTAGTGACACCTACAGGAAGTAGTTATTGTAAGGCTATGTGCATACGACGCGTTTTTGATGCATTTTTATTAGGTAATATCCTAATATCTTTTGAACAAATTCAACCTAAATATAATATCCCTAGATCCCAATTCTTTCGTTATCTTCAACTCCAGCCAGCTGTCCAGTCACATTTACGTTACTCATCTACGACCCAAGCTATCTCATCTCTCCCTTTAATAGGAATCCTTAAATCCCAAGGCCCTCAAGGCCTTATCTCTACTCTTTATACGTACATGTTGTCTGCGGGAACTGACTCTGCTATAACGATGAGTCCATTAGTTTGTTTATTTGGCGTGTTAGATGAAGATACATGGGGACACTATATTAGGATTTTTTTGGGCTAGGAAGGTGTTGGCACTACCTTGGATGGGAGGGTCACACCCCTCTCTCAGAGCCTGGTAAACGCGGTCATTCCATATGAGCAAACACTGTTTAGGGAAATTCGATAAAATCTGGGACAGATGGAATTCCTCTCATCTCACTATATCGGGGAGTGGAGGCTCAGTACCACCGTGACTGCTATAGTTGAAATATATTGAGATTTATTTACGGCATCACATCATTTTTTTAATATTGTGTAATGTACTAGGCAGCGTGTTAGGTCTAGTTGTAGTTTAATTAGTTTTGTAGTGCCTTTGTGATATGTACTTTCAAAGGATATAGAGCTCAAAAATGCTTCTGTTTATCTGTTCAGTAATCCACTACATAAGCAGCAGCTCATAGACCTGTGAAACTAAAATTGTATAATCGATTTAATGTGCAAATTGTTATTTTCCCAAAATTATTCTGACATAATGCACTTGTATTATTTTGGTATATGCATAAGTGTACATGTTGCTTCTTCTTTTCTTAGTTAATAAACGAATTAAAGAAAAAAAAAAAGATTTTATCTTAAGTCATGTGACAAAAGCTCGTTAGAGAGTTGATCCTGACTTTAAGGATTGCTACTTCCAATTTGAAGTCTTTTTCCTGGAAGAAGAGACAATTTGCATCTTCACCACAAAATGCCTCATTACACTGTGCTGTGACAACACTAAAGCAAAGCAAAAAATCCAGAAAGCATTCTTAAAAAGATATTAAAGATACTTTTTTAAAAATTATTTTAAAAGAAAATAAAAATCAATTGACATTAGTATTCTGTCCCGGTCTTTACTCTGGAACAAAAGTAAAATACAAGCTACGGTGCTGCTTTGCTGCATTGACTTCATTCATGTCCAGATAGTCCTTTAGGGGTTGTTTAGTTTAACAAAAAATGGGTAAGAGGTAATAGATAGGTTGTGTATGGTAGGTGGTAATTCCCATTGTCATTGTCACACTGTGCTACTATATTTATCCAATTACGAAATTCAGATCTAAACACAAAATCTACATAAACGGTCAGCACCTATAACATTACGTATTATCTTTCCAACAACTGGAAGGAACTTTAAAAAATTTCTGCACCAAATACTTAATGTGTGCACATACCTTAAAGAAAAAAAGTATTTTTTATTATTTGTTTTTTAACGATTTTAGAAATTTTTTTTGTTTTTCAGTTGGTGGACTTAAAGATCCTCTTCACTAAAAAAAGAAGTACTGCAGTGCCATGCTTGTTAGGTTACTATGCCATCCATGTGCCTATCAGAATGTCATGATTGCGTTGTACAGTTGAAAAGGGGAAAAGCTCCCTACTTGTGCCTAACAACTTTGATGCTGGGTCAGCATTATAGTCATTTCTGATCCTGGTGATTAGAACGGGATGGCAGATGTATAATATATCTGGCACCCACATGTGATGGCGTGGTCACAGCAGCTTCAGTTTCCATGCCATCGTAGTGTGCAATGAGGAACTATAACGTCTGCTGAGGAAAGAAAAGGTTATTGATCATCGTTTTAAAGGGGCTGTCCAAGTTTAACTGCAGTGATCAGGTGACTGAAACAGCAGTAGAAATTCTGATGATAAGTGGCTCCAGTCATCTTGCCGCTGCAGTCATTCACACGCCTCAGATTCCTGTAAAATATCTGATAAGTGCCATTCATTGTTTCCGGGGCCAATGCCAACCACTAGAGCAGCCTGTGCTGGATCCATGAGGGTTAACAGGAGGCAAGTATGCTATCATTTGTTATCTTATAACAGCAGCACTCAATTGATTTTTTTTTTTGCAATTTGCCCCTTTGTTAGATTTTATACGTGTAAGTGTCAAGAAGGTAGTAGCATAATTACTAGCTGCCGTCGTCTCCTGGTTTCAGCAGTGCTTCAGTCCGTTGCGGCACCACGTGACCACATCGGTAACCTGCCTAACCATTGTGTGGAGTAGCGGTTATTCTCTCAATGCAGGTCTATCAGACTCAGATTGTGGCTCTCTAGCCTTGTTCTAAGTCTCACAGACTTGTATCGAAGAAATGAAGAAAGTCATATCCGTTCCACATAGCAATCACTGTGTGAATGGGAAGGTCACAAATACAGTGGTGCCTCTCCACAGACTGGAGTGCCATTAAATATGATACTACCTTTGTGACACTTACACCTGATTCCTAACAAAGGGGGAAAAATAAATAAAAATTCACTGGAGCGGTGCTTTAAAAAAAAAAAAAAAATGTAATGCTGGCCAACCACTTTAATGTTTATACTCATTAATATATAACATTATAGGATAACTCACAAGTGCCGCAGCCTCAGGAGACAATTCAGTAAGCCACTGCTTGATTTGTCGGGAAGCAAAAGAGTGAAGGGCATAAGACATTGTGCCGTACTCAATCCATAAGGATAGGTTTGAGGCATCAATCTCCAGCGCTCGCTTAAAGCAGTTTAGCACAGGAGTGGCAAGTTTCCATATGGGCCCATCATTCTTCAGTTCATTAGAGTTTAATTTGTCCTGGATACGGCTTGCTCTTGCCAGCGCCATGCCAGCCCAAGAATCAAACCTGTAAAGAATAGGCAAAGCATATGAATCATGATAGGTAAGCAAGTGCAGTAAACACCCAAACATTAAAACATTAATAGATGTATATTATACATATACAGTTAACTCCAGAAATATTTGGACAGCGACCAAATTCTTGTGATTTTGGCTCTGTATGCCACTATTTATGATTTAAAAAGGGAGCTGTAATTAAAAAGCTGTAATACCTAGACCCTTACTCCAATTAGGATGTGAAAACCCTCAAAATAGAGCGGAGAGTCTGCACATTAAGCCCGTATTGATTATATAAATACATTAATATATATACTGTATCTTGAATAAGTTTTGATAAACAGCTAGTGTAGCTTATAGCAGGGCCAGGCAGACCACCATACCCTAATGCCAACTATCAGGCACCCGCGATCCCAGGGCCCAGATAGGGCTCCCTCTTTAACCCTTTCTCTCCAGTAACCATTTAGATGACAATGTCGTGATTAATTAACAGCTACATTTAGAGGGTTTTCACCCATGGGACGCTATTTACGTAATCTTCAATACTGTAAAAAAGGAAGAATTGAGGAGATAAAAGTGCCTTATTGTCTCTTGTAAAAAGGTATAATCAGCAGTCATTCAAGGGGGTTAAAGAAGGACAAAAACTCTTCTGATAGTTGATGAAATTGTCCTCCCTGACATGAAACTAGATTGGACAGTATCAAGAATCGTTGTCTTCAACCTGTTTGCTATAGTTTTCCTAAAAATGTTGTAAGTGGGAAATAGGGCAGTAAGAATTGCAATTCTCAGCCGGCTTATCTGGTTTATGAAAGAGCACTATTGTGGCATCTTAGAACGATGAAGGTAGAGAGCCCCTTGGTAAGGCTGATAAAACTTAAATACAAACAGTTCTATTTTAAAAGCATTCTAACTTTTCAGTATTTTTTTCAAACCTGCCTAAAACTTTTGCACAGCACTGTATACCGTTAGGACCACAAATATTTGTACACTGACTGAATCTGTGTGATTTGGGCTCTGCATGCTACTATTTGGGTTTTAAAATAAAACAACGGAGATACAATAGAAGAGTAGTCTTTCAGGTTTAATTAAAGGGATTGAACAAAAATATCCTGTAAAACATTTAGGAATTGCAACCATTTTTCTGCAAAGCCTCCTCCTTTTAGGGACTCAAAAGTAACTGGACAATTGCCTATATCATAGATAAAATATTAATTCTTAATACTTTGTAGAGAATCCTTTGCAAACAATGCCTGAAGTCTGGAAGCCATTGACATCAAAACTGGGTTTCCTTCTTTGTGATGCTTTGCCAGGTCTTTACTGCAGCTGACTTCAGTTGTTCTTGTTTGTGGGTCTTTCTGCCTTAAGTTTTATCTAAAGTATGTGAAATGCAGCTAGATCGGGTGATTGACTCGGTCATTGCAGAATATTTCACTTTATTGCCAATAAAAAACTCCTGAGTTGCTCTTGCAATATGTTGTGAGTAGTGATGGGCGAACCCCCCCCCCCCCACCGATGTTCAGGGTTTGGCGGGTTCGCCAGAGTTTTTTTGTAAAGTTCGGTGCCGGAGATGACGCGAACTTGTGTCCGAACCCCGAACTCAGACTTTACATATGGGACGGGGCGGGGGGAGCTGTAAATACCGGCGGAAGTTAATGAGCGGCCCCGGAAGCAGATGCGGCCGGGAGACAGCGGGACGGGAAGACGAGTTGCTGGACTGATAAGTATAATTATAATGTTTATTATTAATTTTCTGCTTTTTTTTACAGCCCGAACTGGACCCGAACTGTAACATGGCTTTACAGTTCGAGTTTGCCCATCCCTAGTTGTAAGTCATTGTCCATCTGTACTGTGAAGCACCATCCAATCAACCTTGCTGCATTTGGTTGCATCTGAGCAGAAAGTATAACACTGTACACACTTCAAAATTCATCCAGCTTCTTTTGTCTTCAGTCACATCATCAATAAACACTAGTGACCCAGTGCCACTGGATGCCATGCATGCCCATGCCATCACACTGACTCCATCTTGGTTTGCAGAGGATGTGGTGTCCTTTGCATCATGAGCTATTCCAAGCCTTCTCCATACTTTCTTATTCCCATCATTCTAGTACTGGATGATCTTAGTTTCATCTATCCAAAGAATGCTTTTCCAGAATTGGGCTGTCTTCTTTGGATGTTTTTTTGGCAAGGTCTAATCTGGCCTTTCTCCTTTTAAAGGCTGAATAATGGTTTGCTCCTTGTGGTGAACCCTTTGTATTGGCTCTCATGAAGTCTTCTCTTTCTGCGAGACCTAGATAATAAAACACCTACTTCGAACTGAAAAGAATTCTGAGACCATCCACCACTGTTGCAGTTCGTGGACGTACGGCCTTTTTGAGTTCCCAAGCTCTCAAGTGCATTTTTTTGAACAATAATAATAATAATAATAAATTTTATTTTTATAGCGCCGACATATTCCGCAGCACTTTACATTTCAGAGGGGATTTGTACAGACAATAGACATTACAGCATAACAATAATCACATACAGTAGATTATAACAAATACCAAGAGGAGTGAGGGCCCTGCTCGCAAGCTTACAGTCTATGAGGAAAGAGGTAGACACGAAAGGTGGGTGGTAACAGTTGCCCTGATTGTATGGACCAGCCATAATGTTAAGTGTGTAACAGTACAGACACAGAGGGCTAATGGATGCATAAAGCATGTGGGAACATGATGCTGGGAACCTGGTTATGGTAAAATTTTTGGCTCTGCCACACAGGGATAGGTTAGGTTAATGTGTTGAGGCGATAGGCCAGTCTGAATAAATGCGTTTTCAGGACACGCTTAAAATTGTGGGGACTGGGGACTAATCGTATTGACCTGGGAAGTGCATTCCAAAGAATTGGCGCGGCACGTGTAAAGTCTTGGAGACGGGAGTGGGAGGTTCTGACTATTGAGGATACTAACCTCAGGTCATCAGCAGAACGGAGGGCGCGGGTAGGGTGGTATACTGAAACAAGGGAGGAGATGTAGGGTGGTGCTGAGCCATGGAGGGCTTTGTGGGTGAGGGTAATAAGTTTATACTGAATTCTGGAGTGGATGGGTAGCCAGTGTAATGACTGGCACAAGGTAGAGGCATCGGTGTAACGATTGGTGAGGAATATGATCCTGGCTGCAGCATTCAAGACAGATTGGAGAGGGGAGAGTTTTGTAAGAGGGAGACCGATTAGAAGAGAGTTACAATAGTCGAGACGAGAATGAATAAGAGAAACAGTAAGAGTTTTTTGCAGAGTCAAAAGTAAGAAAAGGTCGAATTCTAGAAATGTTTTTGAGGTGCAGATGACAAGAGCGAGCCAGTGATCGAATGTGGGGGGCAAAGGAAAGCTCGGAATCAAGTATGACCCCAAGACAGCGGGCATGTTGCTGGGGAGTAATAGTGGAACCACAGACGGAAATGGCAATGTCGGGTGTAGGTACATTAGTAGCGGGAGGAAACACAAGGAGTTCAGTCTTTGATAGGTTCAGTTTCAGATATAGTGAGGACATGATATTAGACACAGCGTTTAGACAATCGCCAGTGTTTTCTAGAAAGGCTGGCGTGATGTCAGGAGAAGAAGCGTATAATTGGGTGTCATCAGCATAGAGATGGTACTGGAAACCAAATCTACTGATTGTTTGACCAATAGGGGCAGTGTACAAGGAGAAGAGGAGGGGGCCTAGAACCGATCCTTGAGGGACCCCAACAGTAAGGGGAAGGTGAGAGGAGGAGGAACCGGCAAAAGAAACAGTAAAGGAGCGGTCGGAGAGATAGGAGGAGAACCAGGAGAGAACGGTGTCCTTGAGGCCAATGGAACGGAGCATAGTGAGGAGGAGCTGATGATCCACAGTGTTGAATGCTGCAGAGAGATCCAAGAGAATTAGCATGGAGTAATGACCATTTGATTTAGCTGTTAGCAGATCATTAGAGACTTTAGTGAGGGCAGTTTCAGTGGAGTGTAAAGAGCGGAAACCGGATTGGAGAGGGTCGAGAACAGAGTTTTCTGAGAGATAGCGGATAAGACGGGAGTGGACCAGGCGTTCCAGGAGTTTAGAGATGAAGGGAAGATTAGAGACAGGTCTATAGTTAGCGGCACAATTTTGGTCGAGGGATGGTTTTTTAAGTAGTGGATGTATGATGGCATGCTTAAATGAGGAGGGAAAAATACCAGAAGAGAGAGAGAGGTTAAATATTTTAGTTAGGTGAGGGGTGACAGCAGGGGAAAGGGACTGGAGGAGATGTGACGGAAATGGGTCACTGGTGCAAGTAGTTGGGCGAGAAGATGCAAGGAGCCTGCTTACTTCTTCTTCTGTGACTGGTTCAAAATCAGAGAGTGAGTTAGATGCAGTGGGGGAGGGAGGACAGTGCATGGTATGAGGGGATTTGGAGATAATTTCCTGTCGGATCTGGTCAATTTTTTCTTTGAAGTAATTGGCCAGATCGTCAGCTCGGAGCTCAGTGGTTGGGGCCTGTACTCTTGGATTGAGTAGAGAATGAAAAGTGTCAAAGAGACGTTTCGGGTTATTAGACAGTGAGATGATGAGGGTGTTGAAATAGGTTTGTTTGGAGAGGTGAAGGGCAGTGTTGTATGTTCTAAGCATAAACTTAAAATGGATGAAATCTTCGTGTAGATTGGATTTTCTCCACAGACGTTCGGCGCACCTGGAGCACCGCTGCAGGAAACGTGTTTGCACCGTGTGCCAGGGTTGTCGCCGTCTGCGTTGTGGTGTTCTATTTATAGGGGGTGCAAATTCATCCAGGGCAGTTTGAAGTGTTTCATTGTAATGCTTCAATGCAGAATCAGGACATGAGTGGGAGGAGATAGGGGCCAATGAAGACTGCAAGTTCTTCAGAAGTTTCTGGGTGTTAATGGCCTGTGTGTTTCTATAAGTCTGGACAGTGGGGGTGACCTGAGCAGCCTGGCAGTTCTTTATAGAGAATGAAAGAAGATTGTGGTCAGAGAGCGGGAGAGGGGAGTTTGCAAAATCATCCACTGCACAAAGCCGAGAGAAGACCAAGTCGAGGGAGTTTCCGTCTTCATGCGTTGGAGAATTAGTAAGCTGCGAAAGGCCAAATGAGGAGGTTAGAGATAAAAGGTGAGTAGCAGATGGGGAGAGGGGAAGAGCAATGGGGATGTTGAAATCTCCCATGAGGAGGGTAGGGATGTCACAGGAGAGAAAATGTGGAAGCCAAGTGGCAAAATGATCCAGGAACTGATGGGAGGGGCCGGGAGGACGATATACCACCGCCACTCGCATGGAGAAGGGGGTGTAGAGTCTGACGGCATGGACCTCAAAAGAAGGGAAGACAAGTGAGGGTAGTTGAGGGATAACCTGAAAGGTACATTTTGGTGATAGGAGCAGACCAACGCCTCCACCAGCTCTATTGTCTGATCTTGGGGTATGAGAGAAGTGTAGCCCCCCGTATGAAAGAGCAGCAGCAGCGGTAGTATCTGACTGCTGGATCCAGGTTTCAGTAAGAGCCAGAAGGTTAAGAGAATTAGAAAGGAAGAAGTCATGAATGAAGGAGAGTTTGTTACACACTGAGCGAGAATTCCAAAGTGCACAATTAAGAGAGACAGATGGCATGCAGGGAATATTAATAAGATTAGAGGGGTTTCTGAGTGTAGCAGTGGGGGGGTTTGACTTTCTATAACATGGGGGACCAGGGTTGGGAGCAATGTCTCCTGCAACTAGGAGAAGGAGGATAGAAAGAGTGAGCAGATGGTTAAGTGATTTGTGAGAGCGTCTCTGGTGTTGAATGGTGGGACTGGCTGGATCTGTGCAATGTAACAATGTGAAAAGAGCATGAGTGCTATACATAGGAGAGGAAAGGAGCGAGGGGCCAATATGGATGGAGTGTGGAGAGTTAATGCCAGGGCGGTGGATGTGTGTGAATGCAGCGGCCAGGATATAAATTACACAAATGCATATGGTATATATTTGTTGTACTCCAAATGTACAGAGAGTAGATGTATATAAATGTCTTACCTGTCTCCTGCCCTGTCTAACTGCCATGTTATAACTGCCAGAAGTACTTTGATACATGTACTTCGATTACATGTGCATAAATGCCACCCCTGCATAAATGCTCCCCCTAGCTATGTCTGAATATATAGGAGGTTAAGGCTAAGTTTTTTTTTTTTTTGGCTCTCTCTTCTCGTTAATCAATCACACTAACTTGAGACACCAGGACCCAATAAAATGTTGTGGTCAAATAAACACATGTCCAGCACTACATGGATCATAAAGCACTTTGAAAAGTAACAATGTACCACACTGATGATTTGGCATCACTATAATTTTGCTATCTGATAGATTTTTTTTTTCCACCTAATGATGTTCAGTTTCACTTCCACTCAGAGCTCTTTTGACTGCATGTTGTGCAACAGCTTCCAAATGCAAATGCTACATCTGAAATCAGCTCCAGACCTTTTACCTGCTTAATTGATGAAGGATTAATGAGGGGAAAGCCCATGCAGTTCATTAAATCATCAATGCGAAGAACAACAGTGATGATGGGCATCCTTGTCTCACCCGTCTATGTAGCGTATTAAGGGCATGTCACACTAAGAGATATCGCTAGCAATATCGCTATAACTAGTGACGTTATAGCGATATTGCTAGCGATATCTCTGTGTCTGATACTTACCTACGACCGGCTCCCCCGCTGCTTATCGCTGATCGCGCGAGAACGTCCTGGACTGTTTCTCGTCGTCAGCTTCCTGTGGCGCTTCCTGCTGTGAGGACGAGCGACGCGTGGAGCCGGGCGGGAGGACGCAGGATCGCCTGGTAAGTAGCGATCCCCGTCCCCAGCGATGTCGCTAGTGAGATCTGCCTATGTGGCAGCTCACTAGCGACCACTTAGCGATGTACCAGCGATCCTGACCGCGTCATATCGCTGGTCGGGATCGCTGGTACATCGCTTAGTGTGACAGTACCTTTAGGCTATCAGAGATATTTCCATTGTTACTCTAGCTGTCGGTACATAATATAATAGCCTACCGCATTAAATAAAATTAGGCCCAAAACCCATTTCTTTTAAAATCCACCTTAGATATCCCCACTCCACACAATCAAAAGCCTTAGTGACATCTAGTGAAAGAATAGGCTTATTTTTCAGATCCACATGAGTCACCTGTATGTTTTAGGAACAGTTTCACCATGCAGTCCATTAAAGAGCTTTTGAGATAATTGTTCAATTACTTTTGGTCCCTTCAAAAAGGGGAAGCACATATTAAATAGCTGTAATTCCGAAACTCTTATTCCAAATATTATGGGAATACCCTCAAATTATCTGTACACTCACATTAGTGTATAAGAAAAACGAGTCCCATTCTCATCTAGGAGAGTGGGACGATTTTGTTCTCACTTGTCATCCGTGTGCAGTCCTATGCAGTTTTTTTCATCAATACCTAATAATCTTTTATAAGACCGTTTATAGTTTACTATGCTACAAAACTGTAATGCATCTGTAAAAATAGGATCCCATACTATGTATGTATGGCATGTGATTTTTCTTTTCTCGTACTGCCAATCTGAGTGAAATCGCAGCATGTTGCGATTTTTTTTACTAATGCCTAATACAGATGAGAAAAAAAATACATAGATCTGCACTGCCTCACTGAATAACATTGGACCGAGTGCAATCCTTTTTTTTATCAGAATGCAAAAGTCAGATTCACAGGCCAGTGTGAGCGAAACTTTAAAGGGGTGTTTCCATATCCAAGATCCTATCCCAATATGTAGTAGGTGCAATAATAATAATAATATAAGCAAATAACTCCAATTAGAAATGTAGTATAGTTTTCATGTTTCATTATGTCTCTTTCCTCATGTGCAGGCATTGCAGAACCTTAGGTATTCCATGGTTACGACTACTGATATCGTGACAGTTAGCTAGTTTCTAGTGGTCATAACCATAGATACCTAAGGTCCTGCAATACTTGCACAAAAGGAAAGTGACATAGCAAACCAGAAAAACTATACTACACTTTTATTGGGAGTTATTTGGTAATGGCAAGCAGCATCTATCAGCAAGCGATGCTCTCAATCTGCGCATGCGCAGCCCACTGTGTTCCGAGGAACAGTGCAGGAGTGAGCACAATAAGAGGAATAATGAGTTCAACCCCACTGTGCCACCAATGTATTAAAATATTTCAAACATTTAAATATGTCCTCAGAACACAGTGGGCGGCACATGCACAAATTGAGACCATCGCTTTCCAATAGATGCTACTGCGCAAACGTCCATTTTTTGATACCTGTAGCGTTTTCATTTTTCGTGATCTCGGGTTGGGTGAGGGCTTTATTTTTTGCATGCCAGGCTGACATTTTTAATGATACCATTTTGATGCAGATACAATCTTTTGATCACCCGTTATTGAATTTTAATGCAATGTCGCGGTGACAAAAAACGTAATTCTGGAGTTTTGACATTTTTCTCGATACGCCGTTTAGTGATCAGGCTAATCCTTTTTTATTTTTTAAAGATTCGGCGATTCTGAACACGGTGATACCAAGTATGTGTATGTTTGATTCTTTGTTTTATTGTTTTATTTTGAATGGGGCGAAAGGAGGGAGATTGCACTTTTATTTTTATTTATATTTTTAAAAACAGTTTTTTTTTTACTTTTGGCATGCTTCAACAGTCTCCATGGGAGACAAGAAGCTGCCATAACCCGATAGGCTATGCTACATACAGGCAATGATCAGACCGCCTCTATGTAGCAGAATTGCTGACTTGATATGAGCGCCGATACCAGGTGGTGCTCATAGCAATTCGGCAGCGACAACCATAGAGGTCTCCAGGAGACCTCTGGTTGTGATGCCAACCTATCGGTGACCTGCGATTACGTGACGGGGTCACTGGTAGGCGCATTTCCGGCCCGATGGCCGGAAGCGAGAGTTAAATGCCGCTGTCAGCGTTTGACAGCTGTATTTAACGGGCTAATAGCAGTGGGTGGATCACGATTCCACCAGCGGCTATTCTGGGCACATGTCAGCTGTTCAAAACAGCTGACATGTCCTGGGAAAGCTGTGAGCTCGCCGCCGGAGCCCACATCAAAGAGAGGGAGTCCGACAATGGCGTAAATTTACGCCCGATGTCGGAAAGGGGTTATTCTGTGTAACAACGCCGACTTGACAATGCCTGTAGTTTACTTAGGCCTGTTTCACACATCCGTTTGTCACCATCAGTCAAAATCCGCCGTTTTGCAAAAAAAACGGATCCGCCATTTTTCTTTGCGGATCCGTTTTTTTCCCCATTGACTTGCATTATCGGCGGATTTTGACTGATGGTGATCCGTTGCATCCGCATGTCAGCGGATCCGCCAAGATTTTGGCGTCCGTTGACACGTCCGGACGGACCCTGCAACGTTTTTTCAGTGCCCGGATCCGCTATTTTGTGTTTGTAAACATTTAACCCCCACTCCTCTTTGGCTGCTGGCTGAAAATCTCTCTCCTTACCCGACTTCCGCGCGATCTGCCTCCCCGATCTCGACCATCGCGCAATCTTGTCTGCCTCCCCGATCTCGACTATCGCGCGATCTTGTCTGCCTCCCCGATCTCGACCATCGCGCGATCTTGTCTGCCTCCCCGATCTCGACCATCGCACGATCTTGTCTGCGTCCCCGATCTCGGCCGGCCCATCACGAGATCGGGGAGGCGGTCAAGATCGCGCGATCTTGTCCCAGCTAGATAATAGAGTATGATAAAGCGGTGTCAAGAATGGATCTTCAGACCGTAAGACGCGACCGCCGCCAGAGAAGTTTAGTTAACAAGACCGGGTTCAAGGACTCCTCCAAATCAGCCCATATTTTATGGGGCAGTTTTATTGTTAGATTTCACATACAATTAAGCAGAGATGCTTTAAGATATGCCCAGAATTCTGGAGCACCTGTCCCCCAATTCTGGAGCGTGTCAGAACAGAACTGGAGAGCCTAGGTCTCGAATTACCCCAAATGAACTTTGATGATAACATTTTAAGTTTATGGAAGAATGACCTTGGTGATTAGATGGAAAAGTTTAGAACAGGTAAAGTATCCTTGGGAAAATGTTCATCTTTAAAATATTAATCCTACCGAACCAGGAGACTGAAAACCCAGATCAGTTCAATAAGTCTTTCTCAACGTTACAGAAAAGAGACAGAAAATTATGGAAGTATAACTGGGTTATATCAGCTAGGAGAGTAACCCCCAAAAATTTAACATGATTTGCTCTCCATTTGAAAGGGAATAAAGAACTTAAGGGCCCGTTACACACAGCGATCTCGCTGGCGAGATCGGCGATTTTGTGATACATCAGCGATCTCTCCAGCGAGATCGCTGTGTGTGACATCCAGCAGCGACCGCCCCTCCCACGGGGTATCGCTGACCGTGCCAGATGGTACTGGCCCGTTTTTTCATCGCTGGTCTCCCGCTGGCCAGCACGCATCGCTGCGTCTTGCAGCGGGAGCCAGCGATGAGCGACGCTGCACGCTGGTTACCAACGAAAAACATCGGGTTTCTAAGGGCCGCGGGGACCTTAGAAACCCAATGTTTACCCTAGATACCAGCGTGCACTGCAGGCAGGGAGGGAGGTGGAGGCAGAGCGGCGCACAGACCGGAGTAGCTCTGCTATCTGCTACTCCAGTCTATCAGACCGGAGTAGCAGATAGCAGAGCTACGCCGGTCTGTCTGCGCCACTCTGCCTCCACCTCCCGCCCTGCCTACAGTGCACGCTGGTATCTAGGGTAAACATCGGGTTTCTAAGGGCCCCGCGGCCCTTAGAAACCCGATGTTTATGTTGGTAACCAGCGTGCAGCGTCGCTGGTCCTGATCGCTGGAGGGGCTGTCTATGTGACAGCTCACCAGCGATCTGCTAACAATGTCCCAGCAATCCCATCCACGTCGGATCGTTGGTGGGATCGCTGGGACATCGTTATGTGTAAGGTGTAGAGAATCCATCCCCACTATGTTAATGTTAAGAATCTCTAATTTAAGGCCCCGTCACACTAAGCGACTTACCAGCGATCCCGACACCGATATCAAGGTGTCAGGATCGCTGGTAAGTCGCTATGTGATCGCTGGTGAGCTGTCACACAGACAGCTTCACCAGCGATCAGCACAGCGATGCCGAGTGCCCGGCATCGCTTGCCATCACTGTAAAAAATAGAATCAAAATAAAAAATATAGTTATTCTCACCTTCCGACGTCCCGTTCAGCCATCCTGCCTCTCTCCACGCTCCGGTCCCAGTGATCCTTTGCGAGAATGACCACGAGATGTCACGGTCTCGAGGGATAACAAAGTCTCGAGGTCATTCGTGCAAAGGATCACTGGGACCGGAGCGTGGAGAGAGGCAGGATGGCTGAACGGGACGTCGGAAGGTGAGAATAACTATATTTTTTATTTTTTTTATTATTTTTTACACCTGATCGCTGGTCTCCCGCCTGTCACACGCAGCGATGCGTGCTGGCCAGCGGGAGACCAGTGACCAAAGAAATGTCCAGAGGTTTCTTCCAGCGATCAGCGATACCGGCAGGGGGGCCGCTCGCTGATCGCTGTCACACACAGCGATCTCGCTGGTGAGATCGCTGTTACGTCACAAAAGTTGTGACTCAGCAGCGATCTCGCTACAGAGATCGCTTAGTGAGACGGGGCCTTTAGAGATGTGTTCACGTTAAAGTTAGATAAAAGTGAAATCTGTCGGAGACTCTTGGAGAACTGATGTAGTGTATCAGGTCATCTGCAAAAACTGACATTTTATGTCATCTTTTGACCAATGAAATTCCTTGAATGGAAGGATTGAACTTAATAGCATCGCCTAGCACTTCCATAACCACTATGTTAAGAATGGGGGACAGGGTACTCTTATATATGCTTAAAGGCCTAGAAAGGCAATTGTTAACCCTAACCTGCGCCATGTGAGAATTGTATAGAATCATAACACTGGTCAACAGCATTTTTGGTGCCAAAGATATTTCATCGAATTTAGGGTATTTTTGGGGTGCTGATTCTGAATATGTCATCAGTTTTGCCAGATTGGCTCAAGTTTTTGAGATTTTTGGTATCTTATTTATAGCACTTGTTGGTAAATGCGACGCATCATCTCATTAATTTCTTTGGATTAGTACTTGAACTGAGCAGTTCTCAATATAGTTTTGTGTTAATTAGTGTTCTAAAAGTTTGTTCATAGCTTGATTTTTGCACTAACTTTATGTTGTTGTCTGTTTTCCAGTGAAAAGCATGAACTCATCAAGAAGAAGTTGTCTTAACGATCCAGACTCATTCTGTTACATTTGTGGTGAATACACACTGCCAAAACATAGAAGAAACATAACAGACTTCGTAAAAAAAGTGTATTTTGCCTATTTTGGGGTTATGCTTGGGGACCAAGACAAGTTTTGGGCACCACACATAGTGTGCAAAGCATGTATCGAATTATTACGAAAATGGAGCAAAGGACAAAGAAAAAGCTTCAAATTTGGTGTTCCAATGGTGTGGAGAGAGCCAAAAAATCATCATGATGACTGTTATTTATGGTAAACACAGGTACAGGCACATCTTCACAATGAGGGACAGGCCTTCTTGCAGATTCCATGTTACTCCCATTTTCGTTTCTTATGCTTATTGAATCCTTGCACTTGCACTGCACAGAAATAACAGTCATCATGATGATTTTTTGGCTCTCTCCACACCATTGGAACACCAAATTTGAAGCTTTTTCTTTGTCCTTTGCTCCATTTTCGTAATAATTCGATACATGCTTTGCACACTATGTGTGGTGCCCAAAACTTGTCTTGGTCCCCAAGCATAACCCCAAAATAGGCAAAATACACTTTTTTTACGAAGTCTGTTATGTTTCTTCTATGTTTTGGCAGTGTATATTCACCACAAATGTAACAGAATGAGTCTGGATCGTTAAGACAACTTCTTCATGATGAGTTCATGCTTTTCACTGGAAAACAGACAACAACATAAAGTTAGTGCAAAAATCAAGCTATGAACAAACTTTTAGAACACTAATTAACACAAAACTATATTGAGAACTGCTCAGTTCAAGTACTAATCCAAAGAAATTAATGAGATGATGCGTCGCATTTACCAACAAGTGCTATAAATAAGATACCAAAAATCTCAAAAACTTGAGCCAATCTGGCAAAACTGATGACATATTCAGAATCAGCACCCCAAAAATACCCCAAATTCATTAAAATATTTTGGACACCAGAAAAAAAAATTTTTTTCGTTGACCTGTGTAATACGTGTGATCATATTATTACCTAAGCCAATCTTCTTTAATGTTGTTCCCAGGAAATACCACCACACCTTATCAAAAGTTTACTCAGCATCTATAGACAATAAGCAGGATTGTGATCCCTCGGTAACGCACGCTATCAATAATAGACACTTTAATAGTGTTATCCCTAGTCTTTCTGCCCATGACGAAAACCCACCTGTTCCTTATGTATAATCTCTTAGAATTAGGGGCTGCATCCTGGGTGTTAGGCTGGTTTCACATTTGCGTTTTTTAGCGCTGGAAAAAAACGCTAACCTGCGCATGCGTTTTTTCCCCTATATTTAACATGGGTGCGCATACCTGCGCGCTTGTAAGCGCATGTATGCGATTTTCATGCGCTGCGTTTTTTTGGGGTGTGCGATTGGATTTTCCAGACGCATCATGTTGCATTTTTTGGCCATGCAAAAAAGCGCATGCGCACATATGCGCACGTTTTGCGCTAAAAATGGCCATTATAGCCTATGGATGCGCATATGTGCGCACTGGCATGCTCATGTAAGCGTTTTTTTGCATATGCGTTTTTTTTTTTTAACCATGGAATTTAGGGGTTTGGGTTAGAGTTAGGGTTAGTTAAGGGGGTTTAGGGTTAGGGTTAGGGTTGGGTTTTGGGTCAGGGTTAAGTATGGTTTGGTTAAGGGTTAGGGTCAGGGTTAGGGTCAGGATTAGGGTTAAGTATGGTTTTGTTAAGGGTTAGGGTCAGGGTTAGGGTTAGGGTCAGGGTTAGGGTCAGGGTTAGGGTTAAGTATGGTTTTGTTAAGGATTAGGGTCAGGGTTAGGGTCAGGATTAGGGTTAAGTATGGTTTGGTTAAGGGTTAGGGTCAGGGTTAGGGTTAGGGTCAGGGTTAGGGTTAGGGTTAGGGTTAAGTATGGTTTTGTTAAGGGTTAGGGTCA